>NC_056743.1:1732656615-1732794115 GCF_019279795.1 Protopterus annectens
ACAAAACGTATGACATGTGTCCTGACATGGGGAGAGTGGGCATTGTGTAGAGGTGTGTTCATACCCCAGCTGCGCTCACAGTAAGGATGAGTGCTGCAGGTAGGGAAATCATGTGTATGCAATAATGGGCCTAAGTGTGCAGGTGTTGGTTGGCAGAGATGTATTAGGCCTGCCCCGTGGAAGTAATTAATATTCCTATGTGGGTATAGTAGACACCCATACCTCCCAAACCTTAAGGGCACATCTACTTGATAGTCTGTAAACCATTGGGGGAACACATAGGGACTATATCAGTGAACTGTACCCGATTATCATGGACGTCCGTGATTACGAATCAGAATCTAACACAGTCCCAACTAAACCCTTCTCGAACTGTTGAAATTAGGTGGACAGGTGGCGGAATACACGTATAGACTAATGACAACATGTATGAGTCATAAACAGCATGTACCTCGACAAATGTGTATGAATACATATGCTCTGGGACTGTCAGTGTGTCAGGTTAATAGTACCAATCATCTAAATGTGTCCCTGAGGGTGTTATGCAGTGTCCCTGATTCAGTGTTCATTCTCCCCCATTCATATGTGAGGTCTGCTAATGATGGAAAGCGCATATTCCGATGACTACCTTAGGTAGATGATAGCATAATAGGTTGGGGTTAGCACCTGTTCACCTTTGCGAGAAACAGTCCCATTTGGGCAGTTGTGTCCTGCAAAATAAATGTTATTATGGCACATGGCCTGTGATTTAGGGCAAAGAATCCATATATTGTCTATAGTGGTTGCATAAAACAATTATGTTGTAACTGAAACACCTAGATGTTATAGGAAACAGTATTAGCAACTATAATACTACAAGAATAACCTTTACTTATGCAAACTGGTGAAGTAGTCTATTTTTTACTGGCTGTGGGTATGTGTTGCCTTGCCAAATCTGACATCTCTACATATAGGTCCTATAGGGCTGCCACCTTTCCAAATGGCTAAAGTGGGACCTGCTCCATAGAAATGTCAGATGTACCAGGTGAGAACATACCTGCAGCCATGCATAGTACAGAACTATATGTATTAGCACAAATAATAGCTTAGTCTAGCAGCAGTCAGGTTGCTTATGCTACTTCACATAACAAATAGAAGTGTCATATATACAATAGCTGTTACATGCAACTATTAGAGAAACGTAGAATATAATATTGTCCTGTAATCAGGACATCTGCTATGTCTAGATTATTTTCACATGATACATATGGCGAAGTAGGGACTGTCCCATGCAAAGTGGGAAAGTCTCACCTCGGCCAATTTAAAAGGTTGAAAACCTACAATTGGTATGCGGCAGCATGACCCGGCAGATGGATGTGGTTCTCAAAACACATTTACTTGTCTGCATTGCAGAGTATCAGTTCCCATGTATCAGCCATATGGGAGCAGATTGTATGAGGAACACACATATAATATGATTAACTCACTGGACAGGCTACCGATTCCGTACAGTCAAATGCCATGCTGTCGCCTAATGGTCAGCCATACCCAATACTATAGTCATGTAGTCCAATGTAATAGTCATCACAAGGGATCGCGCCCACCCAGTGTGAGTGGGAAATGCAAGCACCAATGTCGGTGCATGTGCAAGTGAAGGAGCGAGCGGGTGTAAGCGTGTTTGGCTCCCAGTATGCGAGTATTGCACTGTTAAAGAAATGTGGAGTTTAAACAAGTGTAAGAAGATGCAATCAGATGTCAGCAGTGCTTAACACCGCGCAAACCCATGTACAACTTCTCCCAACTGCTTCAATGTGCCTTACTCATTCTGTATCCAATGGCCTTATTCTGGCCGCAAACTAATAACCGTCCTTTGCAAGTGTTGGTGGCAACACCCTGTGCACACAGCTAATGTGAATTATCAATACACCATGGCAAATATACAGACAATAGACAGTACCACACACATACCATACAGCACAGTCATCCAACAGTATAGCAATGTACCAGCAGATATGTCCAGACCACTCGTGTTTGCAGACCTGGCCATCTTGTGTTTATGTGTGTGAGCATGCCCAGTATGACCGTTCCACATGTTGTCGACTGACATTGCCGTCATACCTTCATGTGTTTGAGCATGCCCAGTATGGTCAACTGTATCGCATGTGTTAGTACTGTGGTGCCGACCTCTACGTTGTACACTGACAGGTGGCATGCTGTGTCTGCAGGGTATCCATCGGTCAGGTGGCACTGACTGTTGCTACATTTATGCACAGCATGGGGGGGCATCCGACTGTATCCACATTCCTACACAGCACCGGGGGGGGGTGCACCTGACTGTTAAAGTGTACGTTGGAAGGGGGGCACAGCTGACAATTGTACACTTTTGCTACCACTGTACTGGTATGTCAGGTACTCCATTTCAGTGTGTAGACCTACCTATTGTGCTGGCTATAGGCATACCAGTGTACTCCAGAGCTTAGCTTTAATTACCAACATATTAGTTTCAGACGTCCTAGCCTTCACAACCTACATCCAACTGCCTGGCCTGCTGTAATCTGTCTGTGTGTGTCTGTGGTGGGGGGTCATCCATTGGGCATATTCAGAGGCCATTGTACAGCATTTGTCTGTGTTGGTCTACACCTGTCCAGCTGGTTGAGACTTGTGTGGGCTGTATGGACACGCATGATGCTCAGCCCATTACCCACAGACGGTTAGGACACCCTGTGTACTACTGGTTACTATGGTGACCCTGGTATGTGCTACAGATGTCATGGTGCCACTATGGATGTCTACTGTCCGCTGCCTTAACATTCGGCCACCAAATTTCCTTGCATGCTCACATCCATACCATAGCTACAGGTAACAACACATTCTAATACAACTGACAATTGACAGGTTGATTGACTTACCTTGAGGGTGTGCCAGACTTGAGGATGGTGCTGGAGGGCTGCCTATGTCGGATGCACACAGTGCACTTCCTATATATACATGGCTGAGCACAGGCAGTGTCATGTTTGGCATCCCTTTTACTGTCTGTGCAAGTCAGAGAGAGTGACATTCCCTGGGTACCTACTGTGTCAGTTCATATGCTATGCGTTGCCTCTTTGCCAAGGCCAGGTCATACTTGGCATGCCTCCTTCCACCTACTGGGTCTGGCTCAGGTAGTTCCTCCTCCGAGTCACTCTGTGCCTGTACTGGCCTTGGCATTGGTGGGGGGCTGTGTGGCCCTGCCACATGCTGTTCCTGCTGCAGCTGTTTCTGCAGGATCATATTGTGTAGCATAGCACATACCATAACAATTTGGGTGCATGTAGCTGGTGAATACTGCAAGGCTCCACTGGATGTGTCCAGACACTGGAACCGTGACCTGAGCATCCCAAACACATGATCAATTATATGTCTTGCCTGTGCATATGCCTCATTAAGGCATAGTTGTTCAGGTGTGTGTGCATTTCTGATGGGTGTCATCAGCCACAGCTCCAGTGGGTACCCAGCATCCTCCACTAGGTGACCGTAGGGGATGTCCATATTGGCAAAGCTGTGGTACAGCTGCGTCAGATGCCATATATCGGAATCATCATAGCTTCCAGGGCAGCCAGCACACAAATTCAGTATAATGCCCTGGGCATCGCATACGACCTGGCAGTTGATGGAGGGGATGCCTCTGTGGTTAATGTAGGCCCTACCCCATTCACCGGGTAATGCTTTGATGCATACATGCATGCAGGCCATAGCACCCGCTATCCAGGGTAGTCTGCCATTTGGTGGAAGAGACGCATATTGCTGGTCAACACCTCATGTGTGTTGAGGAAATGTACATGCTCACTGGCATGTGGTGGCATGGCATCCAGGAACTGGTGGAATACTCTGGATGTAGATGCCTGTGAGAGCCCCATGATATCCCCAGTTGTGCTTTGGGAGGTGCCTGTGGTTAGTATACCTAGGCCTACACATACCTTGGTATCCATTGGGATGGGTTTCCCTCGGCTTGTTCGATGTGTCGGGTGTGGCCGGCACAGCTCAAAAATCTGCTGTAGGAGGTCTCTGTCCACCCCATAGTGCTTCACTATCTCCAGCTCATGTAGCCCCTGGTAGGTTACCCTGGGTCTGTATAGTCTTCTCTGTCTCCTCACTGAGGGTTGTTCGGCAGCATTCACATCCTCACCACCCTCAGCCTCCTGCACATGTTGGTCTATGTTGCCTGCTGCAACCCTTCTCATTTCGTTGGATTGTTTTGTAAACTTTCCCTACATGTATACACCAGTGGAGTAGAGTGTGGAAAAACCCGAGGGTATGGTGCTTGCTCACTTTATTGTAGTGTTCTGTGCCGGGCTGGGCCTGTAATCTGCTGATTGTGATAATTATCAGCTGTTTTGCCAGCTTGTTCACCTTGACTACTCTCCTATTGCTGTTGTCCTCCCAATTGCACTAGGCAGGTATAGACACACCCCTAGCTTAGGCGTGCTAAGGCAGGAGCAATCTCGAGACACAGGGCTCCAATGTACGTACAGTATGCCTGACACTCCCCCATGCTTTCACCTATATTTGAGTCCTGCACCTGGCTATCTATATACGTACACTTTTGGGATCTGCATCACACCCTGGGGATAAAAGGGATTCACTATTTTCCACCTTGATTGCATAGTATTGTCTTCTAGTGCATAGTTACATGACCATACTGAGCCTCCCCAAAAATAACCACTACTTACTGTCGTGCAGATCCACACACAACTGGTTAAAAGCACCTTATTATCACCGTAGTCGATGTCCCTTGTTCTTCCCAGCAACAAAACAACTGGTGTCTGCACGGCTTGAACACAGGACCCTGCAAACCACAGACAATGTGCTTTACCACTAAGCTATGGCAGATATACATACATCTGAGGTTATCATGTACAGATCATCCAGCTCAGGCATTCAACAGTATAGGACATGTATTCCATCATGTAGATTTATGTGTGCTAATATCCACATATATGCATATATATATATATATTTATATACATATATATATATATATATATATATATATATATACACACACACACAAATACATATACACACACATATGTAGATATAGAATATATATCTCAATAGCGGACCATGTGACATCAAAGCATTAGACAAGAATGAAAAGGAAACTACATATGCCTCCTGCATTATGTAGTGATGTTAATATCAAGCCAAGTGTGTTCCTGTGGATCACACGGGTTCAGACTGTATTAAGGGTAAGATTAGAGCTGCTGACATTACTCACCAGACCTATTGCCGAATATATTTATATGTCTTGCTAACCCAGTCTCTTGGCCGATTGTGACATTTATGGACACTATATAGGAACACAACAAAACACGGTCCTCAACACATCCTGGAGCTAGCCACTCACAGACACCAACACATAGGATATGACTGCCAAACACACACACCTGTCATCTCTTGGAATAGAACACTTACCTATCTATTCTATCACACTACAGCATTACGCAGTTACAGAATGCGCAATCGAGATTACTGGGACACAACACTCCCAGAAGTGCACTTCTAGGTGGGTGACATCATCAGCAATGGAAAAGTCGGCGATAGGGATTGTATGGAGTGTGAGCAGTCTAAAAGCATTTTTCTGTTCCCCAGGCAGACAAAGACACACACACACTGTTGGCATGGTTGGGATTAGAACACAGACCTAACTACTTTATCACACTACAGCATTAAGCAGTTGCAGAACACGCTGTCGAGATTACTGGGATGCAGCACTCCCAGAGGCATACTTCTAGGTGGGTGACATCATCAGCAATGGAAAAGACGGCGATAGGGATTGTATGGAGTGTGAGCAGTCTAAAAGCATATTTCTGTTGCCAGGCAGACGGAGACACACACACAGAGTTGGCATATCTGGGATTAGAACACAGACCTAACTACCTTATCATACTACAGCATTACGCAGTTACCAAACATGCTACCAAGATTACTGGGACACAGCACTCCCAGAGGTGCACTTCTAGGTGGGTGGCATCATCAGCAATGGGAAAGATGGCAATAGGGATTGTATGGAGTGTGAGCAGTCTAAAAGCATAGTTCATTCTCCAGGCAGAGGGAGACACACACACACACACAGTTGGCATGGCTGGGATTAGAACACAGACCTAGCTACCTTATCACACTACAGCATTATGCAGTTACAGAATGTGCTTCTGAGATTACTGGGACACAGTACTCCCAGAGGTGTACTTCTAGGTGGGTGACATCATCAGCAATGGAAAAGACGGTGATAGGGATTGTATGGAATGTGAGCAGTTAAAAGGCATATTTCTGTCCCCAGGCAGATGGAAACAAACACACGCCAGTGGTGTGATCAGGACAACTGCCTATCTACGGGCCACTATTATAGTACTACATAGATATGAGCCGTGCCACAGACACTACACCTTTCAAGACTGTCATTATGACCTTCTAGGAATGCGGACGTCGACTTGGAGGCTGGCAGTTACGATGTACATACCTGTGAACCAGTGTGTTCAATGTAGGAATCCATCCTGAAGTGGGGTGTGGCCATCTGTTGACTGGACAACTACTATCACTATACAGGGTTACAATGGCCATGCCCATACACATAGAGGCACATAACTGACACAAGGTGTCACTGGGCACGCTCACACACTTAGCACGCAGACGTTTGGAATGCACTATGTGTCCATCTACACAACGTTATACTAAGCATGCTCACACACTTAGTAGCACAGGGCTGTTTTGTATGCACTCTTATTCTAAACATGGAAGAGCACAGTGGCCATGCTATTACAGTTAGATGTGAACAACACATTGTAGTAGACTCCAGTGTCGGGAGTTGTCATTGTTAGCAGGAACGCTGCACTACATATATCTGAACCGGTCTCCTACACAATGTCTGGTGCTGTCCGTCACCTTAGATGTACCAATCTAAACCTGGCACACTAATACCACCCATGGTGATGTCCTGCCAGGAGTGACTACTTCACCCATATAGTGCCATTCATAGATGAATGTCCTGAACCCAGGTTAACACCCTGACACCTAGAGGACAACTGCATTGTATGTGTATGCTAAACAGTGCTAGATGTGTAGCATTCGTAATCACAGCTTCCCAATGTAGATCCAACAATGGGGAATACTGACATCTGTGCAGTGAGAAACACCTGGCTGAAAGCTCAGTTGTGGACAATAGCACTACCACCGTATACCTCGGATACAGACATGTGGGCCATAACTCCATTACGGACCGCTCCAGGTGGTGGTGTCCCCAAGGCCACTCACATGTACTGACCAGTACACCCTCAAAAGGCATCACAGATGTGTCAGGTGCAGATCACAGTGTCAAAAGCTGCATTCTAGGATGTAGCCCTCAGACATCACCATGTTCTTGGACCAGCAACACACATTCATACATGTGGTAGAACATATATCAGTAGAACGATATGTGACCCATGGCCAGTGGACTGTACCTAGCTCTACATCAACTGTGCAGACTACCCATGTACTGACACAGTTGCATCATGTGTTATGCAATGCAATGATACCACTGTTCATAACCAGGTCGGCTGTACACATAACAGGGGCCCTGGGTCATATACAGCAGTAACAGATGACTGTTGCTGTACACCAGTAAACACCCTCATGTTTGGATAGGACATACATGTACCTGTCATGGATATGTACATGCCACACACACACACACACACACACACACACACACACAAAACACATATGTACATAGCATAGCTGTTGCTGTCCTTCATGCAGACAGGTGGCTACAGCAATTACACACATGCACATGGAAGGTAGGTCCATGGCTGTTGAATGCTAACAGTACATAAGGTGTGATATCAATGTTGACTGAGTTAACATTCCCTCTGTACTGGCTACCCATGACATCTATCATATCATACAACAGTCCATGTGTCATGTATGTCATCACACATGTCCACCAATTGCAATGCATACAAACATGGCTAAATGACAGGAATTTAGGACCTAGACACATGTACATGTAGTGGTGTGCGTTCAGCTACCATGCGTGTGCAGTAGCTGATGTTTGCAGGTGACGTGTGTTTTACTACAACATGCAGTTGCAATGCAGCCCCATCATTGCCAACTGTATATGGTGATATACTGACAGTATGGTAAGATGTACATCAGGTATGGATGGATGTGTGGACATAACTAAGTGGTGGGCCATCTTTGCAGGTGGATGTTTGCTGAAGACAGCTCACAGGTGTGTCACAAGCCATCCTACAATAACATGTGCAAACACTAAGCTATGTTTCTGTTAATTGAAGGGGAAGACATACTACCTACACAGTGGTCAGGGTGTCACTGACTGTAAATCACTTGACACCTGTAACACTTGAGACCTCCTGTGTGCATATATCAGCACAGTTGCCAAAGGTAGCGTTGGTACACATTGTAATGTGGGCAATACTGCTGCATGTCTGTCATATGTATCTTAAGATAGCAGGTGTTTGATTCACAGTACTGCCATGTGTGTTTGCTTGTTTGTCCATATATGCCAAGTATGGTGGGGAATACATCCCAATTGTTACTTACACTCCTGTAGACTGTTGTAGATATCTGTACATACTGCAGTGTAGAAAGCAAGACATAGGCAGGGGTTGGGTGTGTATCACACACATGTGAGCTATCTGTATGTGCATAACATAGGTGCGTTCAATTGTGGACTCCACAGTGTGTGTGTGTGTGTGTGTGTGTGTGTGTGTGTGTGTGTGTGTGTGTGTGTGTGTGTGTATGGCTGTCTGGTCCATGGAGTAAGGATGTATGTTACCATAGTGAACAGATAGGACCCCTAACCCCTCCAGGTGATGCAATCTACTACCCTGTTGATGCCGTTGATCTTAGGCATTACTGACTACCTGTACATGTGTATTCTGTATGTCGCGTCATGTGGGTGTACAGTACTGTAATGGTGATTATGGCATAGGCAGGGGTCCTCACATCAACACTATCAAGTGTGTGTGTGTGTTACAGTGTCGTTGACCCCGTGAGTGTGGGCATGTTACTGTGTGTCTGAATACATGTGTGCGGATACCTGTGTGTGTGTGTGTGTGTGTGTGTGTGTGTGTGTGTGTGTGTGTGTGTGTGTGTGTGTGTGTGTGTGTTTGTGTGTGTGTGTGTGTGTGTGTGTGTGTGTGTAGTTGTGTGTTCTCATCCTGTAATGTGAATGTGTATTACTGCTACACAGTGAGGCCTCAAGCTATCAACTGGCCTCTACCCTTGTCATCAGCTAGACCGCTATGTAAACTCCCGCCCATGTAACTGTACCTGTGATGTCACCCGGTATGGATGTCACGTCTCTAGCCACTGTAGCTTAGTACACAGCTCCCGTGCTCCTGGATCAGTAGATGTGTAGACATCTTTGGAATGTCAGCCTTTCTAACATTGAGGTTGAAGCTACGAATAGCATGCTGGTATTGCCATACATACCTGTGAGTAGTCCACATTTACACATGGGAAACTGCAAACACTGGCACTCAATGGCACATGCAATTAGACTTGAAGGAGGGAAGCAGGACATCATTACCAACATGCTGTTACTGTTGTTACCAAGACACATACTGTGAACAGAAAACAATGCATTCTAAACCTGTACTACATGGTATGTCTGCTGCATGTCAACAGTACACAACAATTGTAATCTACACTTATCTCCCTATTCTGCTCACCCTGTGCATCAGACCATATGAGCATGTCCCTGCACCGATGGTGTGGATGGCAGGGTTGTAGCACAGGCATCATCATATGCAAAGGGTGATAATGTTTGCCAGGGGCCTAGGCTGCACCAGTGGATGACATCATGTGTGTAGGTTAGGGCCTGTGATCTAATTGGCCATGTGTGGTTGTTATGCATGTGAGTGTTGCTGTGCCCTACAGATGTTTCTGGTGTGTGCGTATATGTGTGCACACAGTTCTGCCATGTGTCTGGCCTACACAGGGGTATTATTGACAGCTCCAGACTGTACAGACCAGGTTTTACAGCTCACAGTGTCAGGCTACGGCCATGTGACCTGTGCCTGCCAGGGGTTGCATGGGCACTAGCAGGCAGAGGTGCAGATTGGGTACTGTCCGATGACACATGTACACTGTAACCATGTCCCAGTTGGAACCATCCAGGGCCATGTGCACATGGTCTGCTGTGTCCTGATGTGGACAGCACAGCACCAGCTGCACTGCTGCTGCTACCACCACTATGGGAGCGGGCATGTGAGGTAGCTCGTTCATGTAGACCTGCACCAGGTGATGTAGCTGACCTACGCCCATGTGACCTATGCCTCACTCCTACCAGATGTTCCAGCACAGACAGCTCATGCTCGCGGATTGTCATGCCACAGTCAAGGATTCCAACCATGTCACCCAATCGTCTGTCGAAAACCTCAGCAATCTGCTGTTGAGCATTTGCCAATGCCTGGATGTTGTTGTTTAAAGAACAGATAGCAGCCCTCTGAAGCCTCTGCTCTTCTCTGTTCTGCCATTCAGCATGTGCCTGTGCCGCCATTACAGCCTGAAACATGTGTCTGGTGAAACCAGCTGCTGCACTCTGTCCTGCATGGGCATGTCGGCCAGAGGACCTTCTATGAGCAGCACTGGACACATGCCTGTGTGGCCCATCTCCAGTCATTTGCCTGACACTATGGTGTGAATGCACACCTCCCGTAGCCACCACACTTTCCTGTTCCAAGCTACCACACGCTAACTGTCCTTCCTCTATGGCCACTGGTGATGGGGTATGTGTTGGCATGTAAACTGTGTGCGGGGATGAGGGGGATATAGGTGGAATGGCAACCAATGGCACAGATTCAGCCCCTGACAACCCTGCCTGTGCCTCAAGCATATGTTCATCATCACTGCTAGAGCTAGGGGACACTAACATCAGATGGACCGCAGGAGGGTAATGCACCTACATCACCTGTGAAGGGAAACAAAGACCCTACATTACAATACAGACACACACACATACACACACACACACACACAGCCACATGCACACAGACACACACACACAGACACACACCATGCATGTGATTTGACCGAAGGCATGCAACATGCAGGTGATACAGTAGATGGCATGCAGCTCAGACAATAATAGTGGTAGTTATCATACATCCCTGGGTTGCACACAACAGCATGCATGTGTCATAGCAGAAGCCATGCATTTTCACACAATCATGGTAGTAAGCATTCATCCCTGAGTTACACTATGTGGACCAGCACAGGTTAACAGTACACATGGCTGATATGTGGCATATGACCTTGACATTAACATGTAGTATGACATGTAATCTGGTGATGTGTGCATTGACATGCATACATGTTTAACACAATGGTGTCCTGTCACATATACAGTGGGGTAATGGTGTCACATTGCAATGTTGTCTGTCCACCCTACAAATAAAATGCACATTCAGCAGATGTGCATGACCATTTAAGGGTATTATGAGGCGTCTATATTACTATACAGTGTGAAGTACAGACACAGTGCCATTGCATGGAATCATGAGACGTCTCTATTGCTATACAGTGTGAATTACAGACACAGTGCATAGCCATGACTGTGTGCATACACAATACATATATACTGTGGATTGTGACCCACGTCGCTGAGGTGTATACACACTAAACCATGATGAGGAATGTGTGACACAGGTCACCGAAGGCCATATGGACAACACCCCTGCACATCTGCAAACATATTTTAGCTGCCTGGCAACCATGTTCACACATGGCAGATTTGTCAATACACCATGTCCCACATGACATCTGTGTACCACACACGAGGTGCATGGCTGACAGTGATGTCCAACAGCAGCAAGGGAAATGTACTGTATCTGTGGCCTGATATGGTTGTCTGTGTATATATGTGGATGCTGTACAGGTGACTACTGTCATACTGTGACATAGTCATGATGTTCAACACATCTTATGTGGTCGAATGATGTTACGCCTCCACAAGCTGTAAACAGGCCTGTAGGATGTCCAGTGTTCCACATCTGCAATATAACCATTCAACAAAGGCTATAATTGGACCATGTGTAGCCAAAGTACAACAGGGTGTACACACAAACACATCACATCTACTGTGTGTTGCTACATTTCTCTGGCCATCCTCCATGGCCATGTGTGAACATGTGTTAGCCAAATGGTTGTGATGGCCGTCTATCTCACATGTCTGTGTTGTCCCATATGACATACACCCATAGATGGCATATACTCCACTGTTAACGGGGTTACGCAGACAAAGGGTTGTATGTTTGGTATATGGGGTATGTTTTATGGGATAGTGAGACAATGTTGCAGCTGGCCCACTACATGTCATGGACATGTCAGATGGCACATCACAATGTGTGCACTCATAGCAGGGGCATCATCCACTATGGTGAATCCTGCTGGCTGCCCATACTCCAGCTCACTGTGTAGTACTGTTTGTGTACCCCACATGTGTAGTTCTGATGTGTAGTACATGTTACAACATTGAGCAACACCTCCACTGTTGTATGCACAGCTGTCCACACATCTAGCAATGACAATTTCTGAGGTTTCATGTTGGTTTTTCACTTAGTTTGTAAGTATTGCACATGGGTAGGCAGTGTGATGGATTGCAGATATGACCTGTATATTGTGACCGGACCATACATTATATGTACATGTGTTAACTGGCCACATGGCCATGTTGAATAGATCTGTGCATTAACATGCCTGATACTTATAACTGTCTCACCTGCAATGGCCTGCTGTCCTAGCGGAACACCAGAGGTACCTATATAAGGGTGACACAGCAGTATGATCAGTATCCACACCTGTATGACAGCTACAGGGTGCAATGTGCATGTTAACACATTCACCAGTACAATAGGATATACTATGGAGTATGCACATGTGTGCATACACAGACTAGCATACTATAATATGTGGCATGTGTGTATACATGCCTTGCATATGATGTTACATTACATATTGTACACTGACACATGCAAATCCAGGCTCAGTGGTTGAGAGACACCCACCTCCATGATGTCAGCTAAGGCTTGTGGTTGCTGCTCTGATGGTGTCCCCAGGTTGGCCAGTAGCTCCTTGGTACGTGTGAGTGGGGGATGGGTTTTTGGCCCACCACCTGTTGCACCTTGTTACCTGGCGTTTGCATTCACATGCTGTTTTGCACATCTGATCAGGTCTGTGCAGTGTCTGCGCACCTGCTGGTATGTGCGGTTATGGCCACCCACATCATTTACCCTCCTGCGAAGTTCCTGCCACAAGGCATCCCACTGCTGTGCATCCTGTGGCACATGGCTAAACAGGACATCATAGTTGTCTTGGAGGTAAGGTATAAGGGCCCCATCCTCCAAGCGGGTATAGGCTGGGAGCCTTGCTCGCGGCATATCTGGAAGACATAATGATGGAGACAGGTCACAGTATCTCAGAGATGCACAGAGATACAGCTGCACATACATGTGTATCACATTTATTACATATAAATAGTCTTTGCAAATCAACATGACACTGACACCACTGACATGTTTGTGTCACACACATGTGACACCCAATGGGGATTGGATATTATCACCATATATGTGTGTCACCTGATTACATTGCTCATACTCCATGTGGATGCTGTCTTGATGTGGGCATGTCTGTTTGCCTGTACTGGTGTTCTTACCTATCAGCACATGCCTGGATGTGTCCACATTAATGCTGTCGACCTTGATGCTGTGTATATGTCACATATAAACACATACACTGCCTTAACGGACATGACCTGTGAAAATGCAGACATGCACATGGAAGCATTTACATGCATGTGTTTTGACATATACATCTACACGGCACTGTACGGCAGTTCAACATCATTCCATCTATCGCCTGTGTTGCACATGTGATACATATGGGACACTGGCTAGCCTGATGGTATTTGCAGGGATGGTTATCAACTATAGCATGTATGGCCAAGGTCATCTAGTAGTCTGTATGCTCTGAGCCATGTATGAGCCTAGGATGTGAGGTTACCTAGCTGTAGCCGACAGCCGTGTTTCCGGTGCCAGGTGAAGCAGTGCCACATAACTGATCCACATGGTTAATGATACATCTACCATGCGGTCAACACACCATGTCTGACAGAGGTGAAATGTGCAGCTTTGCTGGACAGGGTTGCATAGCATGGCAGGAGCATGTAACGTGTATGGCACAAGGATCTGTCCAGCATGTGGCGATCCTTGTACTAGGAAGGTGGATGTCCATGACGTATGTATTTCAGATCAGGATATGTACGTGTAGCATGTCCGATGTCACAGTGTTGGACATGTCCTTATGCAGGGTAGGCATCATGCTACATAGTGGAGATGAGAATTGTGAAGGCTGGTGTCAGCCATCCAAACATGTCCAATACCCCTTAAAGGTGATATGTGATCCGATATTGGTCACTTGACTGATGAGTATGGCTGTACAATGATCTCCATGTTCATGGATGGCACCCTGTCATGACTAGGGTTGCCTCTTATGACTACCTAATAAGCTGGGTGATGTCACTAGCTCAGGGAGGTAAACTGCACAGCAGCATCCCTTACACACAATGTCCATTATGTTGACCGCTGCCTAGGTGGTAGTTCATGGGTACAGGGTTATTAACCTAGTGGTGACAATGCAATATGCAGCTGTCGGATTGTGCACATATGTCACACACCTCACCCACAAAGCCCCTTCTGTCCTTCTGTCTGTTGTCCACAACACTGAGTTAGCTATTGCTCCTAGGTCATAGCCATTCACATACGTACATAGGCAGATGCCTCCCATTTTTCTGTATGGTATGGGCTACAATGAGGGGGGGTACAACAAATTAACCCTGTTTTACTGTAGCTGCCACTGGTGTGATATGCACATATTACTCAGACACCTTTTGTAAGTGTTGGTTCTGTCAACAGTCCACTAGCAGAACACTCCTGTGACATACAAAGGTACATCTAGTATACTGAATGTTTGTGGAACACAGAATGGGTGATGATGTCCTATGACCTGTCACAGGTATGATATGCAGTGTGAAATCATCCGTACTGTCATCTACATCTGTACTGCTAACAACATATATGTTGATTAAGGTTCATGGACTTTCAGACCAGACTCAGCTGGGTAGTAGTGCAGTATCTCCCATTATGAGTGGTGTCTCCACTTTGTGGGTTGTGATAACTGTTGGTGTGCACCATTCAGTGTTTTCACAGACTGATATAAAGCTATGTTTTACATGATGTGTATGTGTAGAGCAAACTGTTTTGCCATATGTGTATGATACAACCAGGGATGTGGACAGGTCCCATGCAGCGTGAGTGCACCTTGTGCCATCATAGTTATGGTTACAGGGGCTCTGTAGTGTTCATGGATATGTGATTGTATACCTGTTGGGGGGGGCAGTGTGTTTATGTTATCCAACACCCTATCTGTATTGCTTATTCATGCTCGGCACTTGTTCAGAACATGTAAGCACTTCATGAGCTACTAATTACTATAGCACTCAACCCTCCTCATTACCACAGGTAAACACTGTTTGTACTTACATTTCCTGCTTGCTTAGAGTAAAACAGCTCTTGCACATACTTTCCTCACATATCTAGTGGGAAATAGTTAAATATTCAGGCATGTCCAAGTGTCAATTCCCAGTGTTATCACCTGTCTCTATGATGAATATGGGCATCATGAGGCAATATAGAAATTGTCTCGTGTACACAGTCAATACTCCCCTCCTAACATACAACACTACAACCTGTGGGAGATGTACATATCTAGCCATGCTGGAGGTAAAGCACTCTCCGACCCAGACTGAACCTGACAATCATGTGGGGATGTTAAACATTTGCACCAAACCACACTCATCACATAGTCTCACTAGATCTCCACCACCACAGGCCACACATAGTAAGACTACAACATTTGCAGAGCCTCTCAATACTAATCTGTCTAGGCAACAGAGAACTCTAAAGCAGAAACGCAGGCAGCCCCCATCCCCCAACACAATACTAATTACTTATAGCCCACAGACTCAATGTGCCCATCAATCACAGCCAATAGGGCGATATAACGTACCCAACACACTAGTCATAGGTGATTCTATAGGCGGTCACACTGATGTCCCACTCAGCAGGCTACACAAGGTGATAGTTACTGTCAGCTGCCTGTCGGGTAACAGGATCTGCAACATAACCTATGCATTCAGGTCACTCCTCAACAGGTACAATATGACTGTGTCATTCTCCATGTTAGTGTGAATGCCCTGAGATGTACCTTCCTGGACTACATGTAAAGAGACATGGAATAGCTCTCCGATCTTGTAGCCCAGGCAGGTATCACCCTAGCCCTGAGTAGCATTCTGCCATCATCCAGACTGATAACGCAGTACAAGGACAAAATGATTTACTTCAACAATTGGCTATGCTTCTGGTGTCATTCCAAGGGTATCCAGTATCAGTCTGCTTTGAATGACATGGTCGACAGAACACGATGCTTTGGCACAGATGGCCTGCACCTGTTGGCCCTGGGATTCCAGATAATGGCTAAGGCTCTTGCTGCTCCTATAGTGCCTGTTTTAGGCATGGTTCAAATAACATATTCCCCACCACAACAGGAACAGGCAAGCAAAACTGGAGAGTAATGCTACTCGATGCTTGGCATCTTCATCTCAAACGCACTCACCCGAGCCACTCCTTGTAATGGAACACTTTGATATCTGTACAGTGACTGGGACCTGCTTCTAGGCTCCTGAGTGCACCCCTGCATTACCAGGCTACTACTCATACCACACATTTCAGTCATGTAACCAGGACCGGAACACCCATGGCGGAGGTGTGTGCATATTTCCCAAGGATATCCACACCTCCAGGCTGGTTGCTTAGCACAATGCATCAGAGATAATCCAAGTGCAACTAACTCTGGCCATAACTGCTATACAAATTGTAGCTTGCTACAGATCCCACACCATACCCCACAGTTAACGGTCCTCACTTCTTGGTGTACTGGAAAGTAGGGTTCAAACAGACAATACTGATGTACGACTGACACTACCCCACCATTAACTGGGATACCTACTCATGTACCGACACATTAGGCCAATGCTTTCTGGGATTCATAACCTCCAATCGCCTGGCTCAACCTATCCACACCACCACCAGGGCCAACAATATCCTAGACCTGGTCATTACCAACATGTGTAACTGGTGATCCACACCTGGAGTTATCTCCTCGTTGGTCAGATCTGAACGTACGCTAATCACCCTTGTTATCCACATCCTGGCACCACACCCTTTATGGAAAACACAGTACAATATTTCTACAAAGCCAACTTCAGGCTTCTTATGACAGCAGTAGTAAACGTCATGACACCTGTGCAGATGGGCAATACAGTTACAACCGCTGAATCATACACAACTGCACTTAATTAGCACTTACACGACTGCATGGATCATGCTATCCCAAACAGAACCATGATGGTACCCATCAGAAAATGGATGCCACTCTGGTGGTCCTCTGCCATGGACATAATGTACAACAGAAGGAGGAGACTGTTGCAAAGTAGAGTACAATCCCATGAGTGGAGGAGCTCCCTGGTCAGCCTCAGTAAGAATCTGAGATCCCTTATCACATCCTCCAAATCTAGCTACGTAAACATAACCACGACTAATTCCAAGGACTACTACAAAGCATTCTAGAGGTATGTCACTACTCTGGATGGCGATGCCCACATCTGCTCTGACATACAGCAGTAAGGCACGATCATTACAGAACCGACTGATATTGGCAACATCCTGGCAGATAGGTTCAGTGCTAACTTTACACCCCTCTCACACCCTAAAGAGCCCATATCTATACAGGAACAATGCAGAGTCCCTGAGATCACAACTACGCAGTTGAAAGCTGCACTCTCTAAAGCCAGGAACACAGCATCCATGTGACCGTACAACATCCCAGGATGTGGTTTCCACAAACTTCAGAACGAAATGACTCCCCACTTGGGCACCATATTCACTAATAGCCTTACATCAGGCATTGTGGCCCCTGAATGGTGCACAGCAACAGTTATCACACTCCACAAAGGTGGTGCCACAATAGACCAGGGGAACTATTGCCCTATACACCTGACTAAACTGTTCTGCAAGGCTATGGAGCACATCATCATGGATCTCATTCACAGAGACATTGCTGGCCTCCAAACCTTTGATGCTACCCTATTTGGATTTGTTATGGCCAGACCATGCCTCCTCAACCTGGTGGAGTCCTTTGAGACAGTTACCAAGGCAGTAGATGAGGGTAAGGAGGTCCACACAGCCTACCTTGACCTCTCAAAGGCTTTCAGCACTGTTCCCCATTCTGGTATTGTCAACATACACATCCACCTGCACATTAACCCCTACATCACGAGATGTTATGCAAAGTGGCTCATGGACAAAACCCAGTGAAGGTAGCATACCCTAGTTCCTACTGTAAATCAGTTACAATTGGCGTCCCCCAGTCCTCGGTCATAGGGCCCCTCATGTTCGATATATGCTTCTCTGAGGTACAGGCTAGCACAGGAAGACTTATCCTGAATAGGTTTGCAGATGACTGCAAACTAGGGGCCATGATTGATTCCGCAGCTGATACAGACACACTCCATAAGGGTGTCACTGAGACGGATACCTAGTGTCAATAACATGGCCTCAAGCTGCATGCCACAAGGTGCATAGACATCCCCTTTGGATTACACCAATCACCCATGACTATCACATAGGTTGTAGTCCCCTACATACATAAGACATAATAAGGGATCTTAGAACCCAAGTAGATAGCATTCACTCCTTTGATAACCATATTGCCAAGGTGGTGTGGATATCCTTCTATGTGGCCACCCTAATCTCTAATGGGCTTGTAGCCAGAACAAAGGCAGCCATTGTGCCTCTCTACTCATAACTTATGAAACACATTAAAGGGTACAACAGCCCATTTGGGATGTACCTTATGAGACAACAGCAACGACTTTAAATACCACAACCTTACCACACCAAGAGGAATACTGACCTCTGAAGGATGATGTATGCAGCCCAAATACAGAAACCCCAACTGTACTTGTTTGCATACCGCATACTCAGAGGTGATCTCTGCTGAACATACAAGGCCCATGTCCAAAACAATATTGATGGATATGCTCCACATAAGCAAAAGCCACTGAGAGCCACATGCTCTGGGATATGTACCTAAATGCAACAATGACTAGGACATGCTGGAGGGATACATTCCTGACCAGGACACTCACCATGCTTTGCAACATGATTCCTATGTAAATCAGGCAGGGACCCTCACTAGCACTCTTCAAGAGATACCTTGATGGGTGGATGGGAGACAGACATGTACACCAGGGATCACTGAAGTGGCTCTGCTGTACAGAGGCACAGGAAATGAATGGCTTTGCTGTTCATAGGCACAGGACACTAACCTAGGGAGGTGCTGCAAGTGAAAACACTGTAGTTAGGCTTACAAATGGCCTTGGCCAGACAGCATAGTACCTAACTATGAACCTATGAAGCTATTACATGTCCTTTGTGCATGGATAATTGACTAGCTCTTCCATTTCAATTAGCTATCATGCTGATACACTGTCTGGTGACTACAAGTCATATGTATCCTGTTATTGTGTATTGTACATGCCAATAGACATACCTGATGTTTGCATAACATAACAGTAATGCTATGTAAAATGTTAGACATATCTACCTACAATACTGTACAATTCACATTTTTGCCACAATATCCCACAATGCAAATCATAATTGCACAGCAGGACCATCTTAGACATGATATTCTCAGTTATACATCCATACATATGCCTACTGTTACACTATATCAACACATACTATCCCCTGTTATGGCATGTACTTGTTGGACACATCCTGCCACTGACAGTGGCTGGAGTGGAATTGTTGTGTTTATAGTCCTTATATAGCATCCCTTGTGGTGTATGAGGTGTTTATCTTGTGACCCACAGCAGTACACACAATTTCTACAAGCGTTACTATGCTCAACAATACATCACTACATAATACCTTTTCCCACTATATGCATTGTGTACACTTTAATTAATACAGAACAGGTACTACATACACTAACATACTGAGTGTTCTACATACCTTATTAGCATCCCGAGTTGATGGAAATATAAGTCCTATTCATTTTCTGTTGTAACATTTTTCTGGTATGTACATACGGTTTGAATGTATAACAAGCCATCCTTTTATGCTTAGATATCAGTAACATGTGGTATCCTGCCACCAATTGGTGTTCCTGAGTAAATGATTACATGCACATCAGCTGTGCAGCTACTCCATTAGCCAATGACATGGCAACAGTGGGGTATAACTTGAATACTCCACTTGGGCGTTGTCCCTTTGCCCTACCTTCGAGGAAGACGGTCTGGATGTGTTGTTTGTGATGAATTGCAACAGCTATATGGAGACACACAGAGATATACTAACTTCATGGCCCCCGTGGATTGTGTGTAATGGCTAGAGGATGAAGTTCTACATGTGAGTCTAGTTGTTATATCAGCCATCTTATACGGGATTATTGAAACCAAACCTTGTAACATCGGCGTCTGTTCCATTGTACAACAGCAACGATTTCACATAGGGCCATTATAATGTGTCTCTGACAAGGTAAGTTAACACTTCTGCAGATGTCATAGAGTAAGTGGATGTTTGTGATGTTATTACAGTCTGTATTGCAATTGTTTCGGGTGTGGGGGAGATGTAGGTGGGTGTACATATCAGATGCAGGTGTGTAGGAACTGCATTTATACATATTCGATATGTGTGTGAGGGCTCCTTCCCTATTTGAAGACCTATCCTTTAGTAGACTAATACTATGGAAATTTCATTCTTATTCATTAAGCCATTGTTAATTGGTTCCTGTATAGCATGCAGGTGATGTTGGTCCTTCAATCCCTTCGGAAATACATCGGTATGTAATGAAATATTGCTACATGAAAGCTGTCTCATGTATTTCTGTCACAGATATTTGCACTCATTGGAGTTGTGTTGGTGACTGAACCACTTTGGTTTGGGTTGCCACCTTTTCAAATGGCCATAGTGGGACATGTGCAGGACACACATCAGATTTTAGAGGCCAACACATACCCATGGTTAGTACAAAGTATAGAACTTTACATATATGCCTATATAAAAGCTAATATTCTTGTAGCGGTTTACTTGCTTATCCTGTTTCTTGTTACATGTAGGTATTTTAGATACAGATGACTATTTTATGCAATAATTACATTAAATATGGAACATGCAAAATGTCTTTAGATTGTAGGACATTAGTATTTGCACTCATTTTGGTCAGGACACTACCGCACATAGAGGGACTGCCCCTCGCAAGGTGGGACAGGTGTAACCCTATCTTTGGCTCATGTCCATAGCACATATTTGTAATAGTGTATAGACATATATACTCTCCATATCCTATGTTCATAACATTCAGTCATGGTGGATTGTGTGATTGCTACGGTCCATGTTATGCACATATTTGAAGACTTCAACCGCTGTATACGGCATACCCATGGATTCAGGAATGCACACACTTCTAATGACCACATTACCAATCCCAGACTCCCAAATCCCACAATACCGAACACTCAAACTCATGACAGTCAAACTCCCGGAACTAACACAAACACAGAACACACACATGCACACACAGACACACTGCTACCCATCACATCCAAACAAACCATCCTACACTACATATGGCTAGGTGGCCATGCCCCCATACACACCCCATGTGGGTGGCTACAACCCCCACACCACACCTACTTTAATAATCTACCTCTGAGATAGCAGAAACAGACACATGAAGCAAACCCACACACACACACATTACAGTCCCCCGGAAAGACACACCACACTCAGAACACACACTTACACACACTACAGCAATCAGAAACACACTTAAACACAGTACCTACCTGAACTGCAGCACCAGAAGCACTAACTAAATATCCCTTAACATTGTGATAGTAGTACTCGCGGTTCTGGTGTTCCGGTACTGTGGTCTTTCGGTCTTTAAGCCTCGTGATTACGTGCATCGGTATGTAAAGCATTCGATATTTGGTAGTACCTTATATATATATATATATATATATATATATATATATATATATATAGATATGTACCTTCATGGTTGTGTAGATGTTGTTAACCTATCTATATATTTGCATATATATGTATATCCATATATATATCGACATATATCTCTGTATCACCCTTTCTCTATATTATATGTATATATATATATATATATATATATATATATATATATATATATATATATATATATAGATAGAGAGAGAGAGAGAGAGGGAATATACCTTTCGTTGGGTACATGGCAGTGTATACTATTTCCTGAACTCTGCCCTTTTGTCTTTTAACCTGTCACAATACACACCTACTGTTGGTACATCTCAGGTTGCTTAGTGGTAGGTTATTGTGAAGATTGTGTACATGGTTGCGTGTTCTACTCCTGGCAGTGGTCGTTTTACCTCTCAGAGCAGGCACTATTAGTACAAGGGTAAATAACACACATTTCAGTGGTTCTGGGTAGCTTTGCCTGTGATCTGTGCGATATTCAGCAAAGGTTAGACCTGTGTTGCGCATATCCATGTAGTCATATTTAAACAACGCTTACCGGCACTTACCGATGCAAAAACCCACTAACATGTGCTTAAATGTGCTCTAATGACCTGCATCCAACATCCATTATTCGGGACATCAGAATTACGTAACAGCCCTTGCAGGTCGTGGAACCGGGACCATGCCCGAGATAGTCTCTGGCTTTACCACTGAGGCATCTGGGATATGTACAAGTGTTATGGTGCTTAGTATGTAGACTGTACTACAGCTGTTCCTCCATACTGCAAACAAATGTGTAACTCAGTTAATTTACATATGGATGATACCTATTAATGGTATGTCCAAGTGATTCTTAATGGATGTGCTCCAGCTATGGGAATCCATGTCACAGTGAGCCACACACTGTAATGTGCTACACCCTACCATAACCATAACTGGAGAATGCTGGGGTGACAGATACTTGTCATGGGTACTCCCCATGCTTTGGAACTACATCCCTGATTACATTATATGGAGTCCCTCATTAACACACCAGGGAATCCTTGCAGAGTGGGTGGGTAACAGTGGTTACACCCCAGGGATCCTGCAATTGGCTCTGCTCCACAGAGGGACAGTTAGTTAATCAATGGGGTGGCGACAGCTGACACATTTTAGCTACGCTTATGAATGGCCTCTGACAATTAGGCATGTACCTACCAATGTACCTAGGAACCTATACATACAGTATCAACACATGCTGTTAGCATAATTTACTGTTCAGGTATTGACTTACCTTGTGCCAATAGCAGTTATGTGTGCAATAGTTGAGGGCTGCCTGTGTAGGATGCAGACAGTAGACCACCTATACATGACAATTTACAGGTGGTCATGTGTGTGCCATCCCTTTTACTGTGTGTGCAGGTGGAGAAATTTGTCAGTCCGTAGGGGCCTACACTGTCAGTGTATGTGCTATACATTCCCTCTTTGCCAAGGTATGGGCATACTGGGCATGCCTCTGTCTGCCTACTGGGGCTGGCACAGAGTGTTCGTGGTCTGAATCCCTCTGTGCCTGTGGTGCCCTTGGCAATTGCAGTGGGCTGTGATGGCCTTCACCATTATGTCCCTGCTGCAGCTGTTTCCGCAGGATCATATTATGTAGCATGGCACATACTATGAAGATGTGGGCATACGTGCCTGGAGAGTACTGCAAGGCTCCACCAGATATGTCCAAGCAACAGAACCGTGATTACAGCATCCCAAACACATGCTCTATGATGATTCTGGTTTGTGCGTGTGCCTCATTTTGGCGTTCTTGCATGGGTGTGTGTGCATTTCTGATGGGAGTCATCATCCAAGGCTCCAGTGCATAGCCAGCATCCCCCACAAGGTGGCCATATGGGATGTCCCCCCTGACAAATACCTGGTACAGCTGTGAGGCATGCCAGATGTGGGAGTTGTGGTAGCTTCCAGGGCTGCCAGCACACACATCCATGATAATGCCCTGGGCATTGCACATGACCTGGCAGTTGATGGAGTAGTATCACTTGCAGTTTATGTAGTGCCTACCATGCTCACCGGGTGGTAACTTGATATGTATGTGCTTGCAGTCTATTGCACCCAGTACCTCTGGGTAGTCTGCCACATGGTGGAAGAGGCGCATATTGCTGGCCAACTCCTCCAGAGTTTGGGGGAAATATATATGCTCATTGGCATGTGGTAACACGGCATCCAGGAACTGGTGGAGTACCCTGGATGCTGATGCCTGTGAGATCCCCATGATATCTCCAGTTGGCCTTTGAAAGGTACCTGTGGCTAGTATTCTCAAGCTTACACATACCGTCGTGTCCACTGGGATGGGTTCCCCTCTGTTGTTTCTGGCTCTGAGGCATGGCCGGCACAGCTCAACGATTTGCTGTATGATGTCCCTGTCTCCCCTGTAATGCTCTGCTATCGCCAAATCATCTAGCCCCTGGTAGGTTACCCTTGGTCCGAACACTCTTCTCCTCCTCCGGTGCCTGAGGTGGTTGTCAGCATCATCCTCAACACCACCTTCAGTCTCCAACACATGCTGATGAATCACAGCTATGGCAGCTCCCAACATGTACATTGTAAAAGTTCCCCGTCTGTTTACACCGATGGTGCAGTGTTTGGGAATACACGAGTGTGTGTGAGGTGCCTTCACACTTTATAATATTGTGCTTTGGAAGCTGATGATGTCATAGGGTGTGTATGTACAATCCGAGCTGTAGGGTATCTTACTTATGTGTTTTACCGCAGGTACTGCTATTGTGGTGCCTTTGGTGTTGAATTACATTTGGCTGCCATGGATCACCTCTTGCCCTTGCCTTCACTTTTCAAACCGATTCCCCTCCCATTGTCAGCCATGTATCCAGAAGCCTGCTTTTTTGTTTTGGACTTTCCCAACCCAGGAATGTGTTGCGAAATGTGTTCTATAGCCGATCTACTGCAGGTTTACTTTGCTCTGCTGTGACAGTTCTCTATTCTTTGCAATCCAGCACCTCCCCTTTCCTGTTCTGCAGGTTGCTGCTAGCAGCCTTGTTAGCTACCGTCAATGGCCCACTGTGAGTTAATAGGTGTTAATTACTCAGTTGTACTCCAATTACCCTACTGTGGCATTTCCTTATTGTCTTCCCATAACCTTCCTGTTTCAGCTGTGGTGTGCGCCGCACGCAGCAGTTTACCGGGTTTCGCGTGCGTTGTCATCCGTGTAAACATGCGCTTTCGGTCACCTTGTGTGCTCTCAGCTAAGCAAATCTATGGCTACATCCACACCCCTATCCTGCGGCTTTGCTTAGCAATGGGCAACCCGGATTAGCAATGCTTCAATGTATTTACAGCTATGGTGGCACACCCCTCTGCTGATGTCATATATACTTCCAGGCCACTCCTCGGTGTTATTCTGCTACGCCGTGTGGTACAGCCTTATGCCGGAAAGGCGTTTGCGATTCAGTATTACTTGCCTCATTTGCATGGCACTGACTACTAATTCATAGTTACCACACCGAACACTGTCACAGACCCTTAGCAACCCTTGCGCCTTGGTTGTGGTGTAGCATGCATACCATCGACTATTATGGCAAAATCATGATTTGTGTTACATTGCAATTTTATGACATCTGTATATATTTTCCTTGTGTTCCCATTTGCGCACATATGCCCTGCGGTTGTACTTTGCGTTAGTGTGGCCATGACATTAAATGTTATTTTTTATGTGTTGTGCGTGTATGTTTATGCCATTGGCTATATATTTAGCCAATGGCAGATGTTGACTTTGTAATATGTAAGTTTGGTCCACTTTCATGGCTCCGATGTTTTGTTTGAAAAAATGTAAACCGTTTTTTTTTTTGTTTAAATTTCTGTATGCTTACACTACGCCTGCACCACTTCATGAATCACTATTACCTTCATTTGCATGCTGCACTACTGCTCATGGGGTGATGATTAGCATACATGCACCGAGAGCTGCGCAGCTTTGGCATACGCTGGTAGTGCACGTGGAATCGTATCGTACCTGAATCGCTCAGCGGCCATATTTGGCATTAGACCACCTACGCTACACCTGCACCTGGCGCAAGCTTCATGAATCCTGGGGATAATCTATTATTTATCACAAACAGAGTAGGGTATTGAAGATGATGATAGGCCTGTCCTGGACCACTACAAGAGCAGAACCAAGTATCATCAAAGTGAGTTCTTAGTGACTTTTTAAACAAGATATAGAGGGTATGGATGTTATGTGAGGTGGTAAGGAGTTCCATATTTTAGAGACAAAATTAGAAAAGAGAGATTCCCCTGCTTTGTTGTTGGGTTTAGTAACTACTAGAAGAAATTTATTGTTAGAGCAGAGGGTTCTTTTATTAGAGTAAGGTTGATGTAGGTTTTGAAGTGTAGGAGTTTTCTGAGGATAATGCAAAATGTTATGAGCTGGCATAAGTTGATTGTGCTGCAAGAGATTGGGAAATTCTAGCCAATTAAGTTGCTTTAAAGCTGTGCAGTGGTGAGTTTTGTATGGGGAGTCTGAAGCAAACCAGGCAAGTTTATTGTAGCAGGATTCTAATTTTGTTAAATCTGTCTTTTTGATGTTAGTAAGGATAGGGAAGGTGTAGAAAAGGGTGGAGATCAGATAAGTATGTGATAATGTGATTTTGTGGGTTTAGTAAGAAACTGTCTATTTCTATAGAGGAAACCCAGTTTTTAATGTACTTTCTTAATAGTATAGGCTATATGGATGCCAATTCTCAAATTATTGTCTATATCAACACCAAGAAGTGTTATATGTGCTATGAGGAAAATTATAGTTTTATTACTCTACATGATATTGAAGGAGGGGTCTGAGGGGGTGGCTATAGTAGGTTTAAAGATAAGTAGTTTTGTTTTACTAGTATTCAAAATAAGTTGGATTTTAGAGAGAAATGTTTCAACCGATAGGAAGGATAGGTAAGAGATTGGAGTTCATTTATAGAAGTTGCTGCACAAATTAATGTGGAATCATTGGCATATTGTATGACAGATGCATGTGGAGTGGAATCATGGAGCTTGTGTAAAGAGAGAATAGTAAGGAGCCTAGAATGGACCCTTGTGGTACTCTGAGTGTGACAGGAAGCAGTGGAGAGAGATCTTGCTGCCACAGTACTGCTTGTTGGTGGCTGGCTAGGTAACTTTGGAACGGAGCTAAGGAAGATTCCCTAAGACCTATGTCAGAATGATTATTAATAAGTATATTATGTCTAACCATGTCAAAAGCTTTTGACAGATCAAGGAAGGTGGCTGATACAAATTTGCCACTGTTTTTGTGTTTGTTTACTATATTGGTGAAAAACAGAAGAGCTGTGGTGGTACTGTGATAGGGATGAAAGCCATGTCGGGTGGCTGACAGGAGATTGTGGGTGTGAAAGTAGTTCATAAGTTGGGTATGTATACATCTCTCCAGGATTGTAACTATAGGGGATAAGATTGCTATTGGACAGTAGTTTGTAAATTCTGTAGAATTCCCTCCTTTATGAAGAGAGATGATATGAGACATTTTCCATATTTTGAGGACAAAGGCTTCAGTTATGGATCTGTTTATAAGAATGGATAGAGGGAAGGCAATGGCATCTGCTGCTGTTTGTAGAAATTATGCTGGTAATTTGTCTGAAGCTAGTGTTGTAGGCTTGAATATTTTTAGATATTTTCTAATCTTGTCAGTGGGAACAGGTTGGAGGTAGAATGAGTTGTTGCTACTGTATAATTTACAGATGTCTACTGGGGGGTTTGTTGGAGATATTTTGTTGATTGGATAGTGTAAGATTAGTGCTAGTAAAGAATTTGTTAAATTGTAAGGCTATGGTCTCTGATGAGTTATCTGTGGTGGAGGTGGGAGTACTATTTTTACCTGGCAAAGAGATTTTGTTTATGGTTGTCCAGAACTTTTGAGGATTATTCGTATTCATTATTAGTTGATTATGGAAGTAGCTTGTTTTGTCATGTTTTACTATTTTTTTTAGCTTTATTACTGAGCTCATGATAAGTTTGTTTAGTGGCTTGGGATTTGACTTTGTGTCAGTGGTCCCAGGATTTGACTTTGTGCCAGTGGTCACATGCTTTGTCCCTGGTTTTGAGGAGGGATCTGGTTTCTTTACTTAACCAAAGTGCATTGTTAGCTTTAATTCAGATGTTTCTGTGAGGGGCATGTAGGTGCAGGATGTTTAGAAAGGTAGAGATAAAGTATTTTACAGCCTTGTTTAGGTGAAGATATTTTAATGGAGTCAATTACATTTTTTTAAGTCAGTGATAAATTCATTGAGGTTAACGTTTGTTTTCATTCCTGATTAGTATATAGGTAGCTCCTTTATTGCAATGGGAATGCTTTCTAAGGAGAAAGGTTATTAGGTGGTCACTTAGTCCATCAGAGAGACAGGCTGCATTAGAGGTGTGGAGTGGTCTGTTAATTAGTATCCAGTCAAGGATTGATTCTCTGTTGGTGGCCTTGTTAAATCTGTTAGGGGTTTGGATGGTTTGAGTAAAACCATGAAGGTTGATATGGTTTGTGGGAACATGAGAGTTGCATGTGAGCCAGTCTATGTTAAAATCTCTGAGAATAATTATTTCCTGTAGGAGTCATCTGGAAGCCCAATGGTGTAGGTTTTCAAGGGTAGCTATATTGTTTCCAGGTGGTATATAGAATCCAACTATGTTTATTAGCTTGCTAGAGTTGAATTTTAATTGCACAAGAAATATTTCTCTTTTGTCTAGGTTGGGTAGTCTTATATTTAAAGTATCAACTATGAGATGATTTTTATAAAGTAAGGCAATGCCTCCTCCTTTTTATGTGTCCTGTCCTTCCTTAGAATATTGTTATCTTGGATGTATAATTTCATTATCAGTGATGTGTGGTTTAAGCCATGTCTCTGTTATAACAACTAAGTCTGGGGTGTATAGAGGGAATAAATAGGCATGCAAGTTGTGAATCTTATTGGTGATGCTTCTAACGTTAATGCTAAATAGGAGTAGGTCAGGAGATTTTCTAGGAAGATGAAGTAAGTTGAAGGGATGATTGGGTATTTTGGGTGATGGGATCATTAAAAGGGGTTGGTGGTCCAGGATTTGGATGTATGTCTCCACAGCATGATAGTTTAGAGGCTACATAGAAAACAATTTTCAAGAATCTTGTCATGTTCTGGAGATATTGTAGGGAAGTTGAGGGGGAGTGCTGATGAGGTAGTATTGTGTAAGGAGCAAAGTACAGGAACTGAATATAGTAGAAGAA
This sequence comes from Protopterus annectens, assembly GCF_019279795.1. Lineage (NCBI taxonomy): Eukaryota > Metazoa > Chordata > Ceratodontiformes > Protopteridae > Protopterus > Protopterus annectens. Next base: position 1,732,686,022 of record NC_056743.1, read on the forward strand.
ATACTAAAGTGGTGTAGTCTGGTGTAGGCAGGTATAAAAGCTGTATTATACTAAGGAGGAGGTACTAGCAGTTGTGTGTAGTAAGATGTAAAGAATGATAGCGATGATGACATGAGTAATAAGGTTATGTGTAGTAGATACATGTTGTGGGATGCTAGTGTGGATGGTATATGTGCTGTATGATAATATGAGAGGTGCATGATAATGTGAGTGAGAGGTAGGCAAGTATGAATATAGTGACATAGGGAAAGACAATAGGATGGTATACAAATGGGTTGTGGTGGTCTAATAGTGGAAGTTAATGTTGAATGTAAAATAATTAGAATAGTGAGTGTGGGCGGTCCCAAGTGTAACAGTGTTGGTAGGCTGTGGTAATGATAGGTGGAGAAAAAAGGTAGATATGGCTAGCATGAGAATAAAAGTAGAGGTAGTGGGGTTGGGTGGGAATTGGGGGTAGGGAAGGGGAGCAAATTGAGTCCGAGCATAGCAAGGGTGAATGGACCGGGGCAAGCACTGGTCTCGGATATAGGTAAACAGTCAGCAGGTAGGCTATGTTAAGTAACACAGCATGCAGAGTAAAGGAAGAAAAGGATTGTATTGAGGTAGAGACAGATTTTTATTTGTAAAGTCAGCAGTGAAGACAGGAAATTTAAGGAGGCAGTGTGGAATGAAAGGAAACAGACTAGAGCATAGACAATAATAGATAAGGACGTTAGGTGTGTAAAATCAGTAGCAAGGAATGATCCCAGCACTAGACTGACTAACTAAGATAATAACATAATAAGAATGTTAATGTTACTTGAGCTCTTATGCATTAATAAATGAGAAGTTCTTTTCATACATCTTGATACAGGAAATAATGTTGATTCCTTAAATTGCAGCAACTTATTTAAAATCCTACATTTATATAGTTCCACAGTGAATTCATATCTCTCTTGGAAAACATTTCTAAAGAAAATAAAGATTATATAAAATTTGATCCACATCAATTACAATAAATAGAAGAACAAAACAATGTTGTCCCTTATCCCCCAACTCCTTTTGCATTAGCTATCAAAAGTATAGTTCTGAATGAAGATTTTACATCTAAAATAATGCTCCTTGCAGATGACATAATGTTAATTATGCTAAACTCTAAATATTCCATAAGACAATTAAATATAATCATGAAAAGATATGAAGAATTATCAACTCTTCATTTCAACATCTTAAAATAAAAACATAAAATTCTAAAAAAAAAAAAAAAAAAAAACAGTCTGACTAATTGTTAGTTAATTTGGAAAGAAGTCCGGTTCTTATCATACTTAGGTGTTTCAGTCTCTCAATCTTTTGAAGTTACTAAAGATATCAACCAGGAAAGAGTTCCAGAGGAATTAAAAATGACTAATAATTGAAATAAACTAATACTACCCTTTGAAGTAATAAAAATGGCTCAATTTCCAAAAGTATTGCACATAATACAAGACTTTAGCAGGTCAATCAATTCTCTCAAATTATCGTTGGTATCACATTAAAACTAGAGAAGCTTTAAATCATGATACCAAATCTTGGAACCTCAAAGAAATTAATTTTTCAGATGTACAAACATGCAAAGGCAGCGTTTTTTTAGGATAATAATTAATTGGGCAGATACATCATATTCTTAAAACTGGAAATCATCATCTTCTTTCGGCTGTTCACATTAGGGGTTGCCACAACGGATCATCTGTTTCCATTTCTTCCTGCCTCTGCATCTTGCTCTGTCACACCAACCACCTGCATGTCTTCTCTCACCACATCCATAAACCTTATCTTAGGCCTTCCTCTTTTCCTGTTACCCGGTAGCTTCATCCTTAGCATCTTTTTCCCAATATAGTCAACATCCCTCCTCAGCACATGTCCAAACCAACGTAATCTTGCCTCTCTGGCTTTGTCTCCAAACCTTCTAACCTGGGCTGACCCTCTAATATACTTATTCCTAATCCTGTCCACCCTCATCACACCCAGAGCAAATCTTAACATCTTTAACTCTACCACATCCAGCTCTGACTCCTGCCTTTTTGTCAATGCCACTGTCTCTAAGCCATATAACATACCTGGTCTCACTACTCTCTTGTAGACCTTCCCTTTCATTCTTACTGGTACTCGTCTGTCACAAATCACTCCTGACACTCTTCTCCACCCACTCCATCCTGCCTGTACTCTCTTCTTCACCTCTCTTCCACACTCACCATTACTCTTAACTATTGATCCCAAGTATTTAAACTCATCCACCTTCGCCACCTCTACTCCTTGCATCCTTACCATTCCTCTATCCTCCCTCTCATTCACACACATATATTCTGTCTTAGTCCTGCTGACCTTCACTGCTCTTCTCTCTAGAGCATATCTCCATCTCTCCAGGGTCTCCTCCACCTGTTCCCTACTCTCACTACAGATCACAATGTCATCTGCAAACATCATAGTCCACGGGGACTCTTGTCTGATCTCGTCTGTCAAGCTGTCCATCACCATTGCAAATAAGAAAGGGCTTAGAGCTGATCCTTGATGTAATCCCACCTCCACCTTAAATGCATCCATCACTCTCACCGCAGACCTCACCACTGTCACACTACCCTATCTTGTACCACTCTTACATACTTCTCTGACACTCCTGACTTCCTCATACAATACCACAACTCTAGGCACCCTGTCATATGCCTTCTCTACGTTTACAAAAACACAATGCAACTCCTTCTGACCTTCTCTGTACTTCTCCATCAACACTCTCAGAGCAAATATCACATCTGTAGTACTCTTTCCTGGCATGAAATCATACTGCTGATCACTAATCATCACATCCCTTCTTAACCTAGCTTTCACTACTCTTTCCCATAACTTCATGCTGTGACTGATCAATGTAATCCCTATGTAGTTACTACAGCTCTGCACATCACCCTTATTCTTAAAAATCGATACCAAAACACTTTTTTTGCCATTCCTCAGCCATCCTCTCACTTTCCAAGATTTCATTAAACAATCTGGTTAGAAACTTCACTGCTATTTCACCTAAACACCTCTGTGCTTCCACAGGTATGTCATCTGGACCAACAGCCTTTCCATTCTTCATCCTCTTCACAGCTATCCTTACTTCCTCCTTGCTAATCCATTTCACTTCATGATTCACTATCTCCACATCATCTAACCTTCTCTCCCTCTCAATCTCTTCATTCATCAACCCCTCAAAGTACTCTTTCCATCTGCTCAACACACTCTCATCGCTTGTGAGTATGTTTCTCTCATTATCCTTTATCACCTTTACCTGCTGCACATCATTTTTAGCTTGGTCCCTCTATCTAGCCAATTGGTACAGGTCCTTATCTCCCTCCTTAGTGTCCAACCTTTCATACAACTCTTTATATGCCTTATCCTTAGCCACCGCCACCTCTCTCTTTGCCATGCGCCTCATCTCCTTATACTCCTGTCTACTTTCCTCATCTCTCTGACAATCCCACTTCTTCTTTGCCAACCTCTTTCTCTGTATACTCTCCTGTACTTCCTCATTCCACCACCATGTCTCCTTTTCATCCTTCCTCTGTCCAGATGTCATACCAAGCACCTTTCTAGCCGTTTCCCTTACTAGCTCTGCTGTAGTTAACCATCTATTTGGTAACTCTTCACTGCCTCCCAGTGTCTGTCTTAACTCTTCCCTGAACTCCACCTCACAATTACCCTTTTTCAATTTCCAGCATTTGATCCTTGGTGCTGCCCTTACACTCCTCCTCCTCCTCTTCTTGATCACCAACATCATTCTTAAAACTGGAAATAATTACATATATCCTTTTAATACAAATAATATGAGAGTTAGTGAGACTTAGATACCACAAACAATATAATGTGGCTTTATTTATATAATTATATAGAGTTTAACATTGATTCTTATAGGCACTGAAAATATATCAACTTTATCTTAAAATCCTTCAGTGCTACCATCATATTTCAAGTTTGAAACTATGGTTTGATACTCTAAATTGCTAAAGAATTTTTTGAGAAATCTTTTTCTCTGAAATGTATGCAGTTGGAAAACAATAACTTTTTAGTCTGGCATAACTGTCTTGATGGAATAAAAGTAAAATCAATAGATACATTACTATTAGAATACTCTTCAAGACTGGATACTTTTACAAAGTATTAGAGGACATGTTTAAAAACATTTCTCCCTCTTTCACAATCTATTTAAAAAGACCCTCCAAAATTAACTATCTATCTGAAATTGTATATAATAATTTAAATCTCCCAAAAATATAATTTCTAAATTTAATCATATTTTGATATTATATAACAACTTACATAAAATGCCTCTCTCTGGTTCCATACTAGCATCTTTCTCCTTGGAAGTTTCTTCATAAAGCTTTGTGACTCGTGAAAAAATTGTAAGGTTCAAAAAAAAAATTGCATTTGTTGGAGATGCTCTGGAAATTGTAAAGCTGACTGGCAATATAGGTTTTATGATTACCCTTCTTTGTTAACTTTTTGGAATTCAAAAACTAACTTTTTTTCAAGCCTTATGGTCTGACAGCTTTTCACTAAGTAAAAAGTCAAATATTTATAATAATCTATCAAATTTCACTCAAAACAATTCAAACTGATATGTTTTCCGGACTATTTTAGTAGTGGCAAGAAAAACAATAACCAAAAGATTGAAAAAAAATCTTTTCTACCACAATTTTAAGACTTCTTGTCATCTCTACAGGAAGTAACTACTTAATATTAAAGACCACAAAGCCCACTACTCCAAACTCCAGTCCTTGCACTCAACGAATCCCAAAAAATTATGTGACTCCATCTCATCCATGTTGCATCCTTGCAACAAAGAAATCCCTTCCCAGACTCCAACCTCTCCAACCCTGAAACAGCCAGCTAGTTCAACTCATTCATCATAGACTGCATAGCTAAACTATCAGCCTCCTTCCCACCCCCTCCTCCACTACCACCCCCTCCTGCCACAACCACCACCCCAATCATCAACCTTCCTCCACATCCTTCTGCCTCATGCCCATCCCCACAAGCACTATAAAAAGACTTTTCCTCAAACTCAAACCTTGTCGCAATGCACCTGACAACCTTCCACCCTCCTTTCTCAAACAATCTGCAGACAGCATTGCCTATCCCATCTCTATTCTTATAATTAGATCCATACAAGAATGATATGCCCCTTCTATCTGGTGTCACGCTTACATCATCCCCCTCCACAAAGGTGGAAAATATACTGATACCACCAACTTCAGGCCTATTGTCATCCTTTCCTCTCTTTCTAAAAGACTAGAGAAAACAATACAAGCACAACTCATGGCACACCTAACTCTAAACAATCTCCTCTCCCCTATCCAACATGGCTTCCACCCTGGCCACAGCACCATGACTGCCCTTCCTTCCTTTCTTGAAACCATAAACCTTGAACGTGACTCAGACAAGTTCATATCTACACATATTCCTAGATCTGTCAAAGACCTTTGACACTATCTCAAACATCCTACTTATATCCCAACTCTCCACCCTATACCTCTCTCCCACCACCATCACCTGGTTTTCCAGCTATTTGTCCAACCACCAACAAGTTGCCCAACAGAAAACTTCAACCTCCCCCTTCCTTCCCACATCCACAGGTGTACCACAAGGTTCTGTTCTTGGCCCTCTTTTCTTCAACCTATTCATTAACAACTTTCACCAATCCATCCCAGATTCATCTATCATCCAATATGCAGATGACTCAACAATCATCTGCTCTGCCTTCTCCCCCTCTGAGCTCCTAGCAAAAACCCAACCAGACTTCTCCAAAACAGAAACCTGGATGCAGTTTAACCATCTGACATTAAATGCAAATAAAACCAAACTAATGTTTGTTTCCCCTATCAAAAACTCCATTGGCAAATCCACATTCACCATATAGATCCAAAGCAACACCCTCCTTGAAATCGTTCCCAACACCAAGCTTCTTGGCATCATTATTGATGTAGAACTACAATTTGACACCCACATCCGCTCTGCAATCAAGAAAACCCACCAAAAGTTAGGTCTCCTCTATTGGCACAATCACTTCCTAAGCCTCTCTACCCGTCAAACTCTTGCATCCACCTTCCTACTCCCCTCCCTTATGTATGGTGCCCCTTTTTTTACCAATCTCCATCTTGGCCTTTGGTCCAAACTTGAATCCTGCTACCACAAGATCTCCAAATTTGCAACCAATTCAAAAAACTCATCCCACCACTGCCACTCCCTCCTCACTCTCCACTGGCTTGAACTAACCAACTACCTCAGTTATGTACAACTCACCATTGCCCACAAGTTCATCTTTAAACCTGCCAAATGCCTAGCTCTCACTACTTCCTTAAAACCTTACAGTCCCAACTGCTCAATCAGATCCAAAAAACAAAATCTCCTTCAGGTCCACAAACCTGCATGACCTCCTGGCCATCTACTGCTGTCCCACTCCTTAGCTAAACAGTGGAACTCTCTCCCCACACACCTACATGACCTACCTAATCATACAAATTTCAAATGTCAGCTACTCTCTCATCTTTCTTCCAAATGGGAATGCCTTTACCATGCTCCAACATAAAGCCCTCCCCCTCCTCATTCCACCTTGCACTGACTAATCCAACTACCTCTGCTATTATTTCATCCTACCCAAAACAATCCCTTCCCTACCCTCTAATATCTATTGTACTATACTCTCCAGTCTCAAATATACTATTACCCTCTCCATGCATAATATTTTCCTAACCTACTAATGGCTAGTAGCTATATATTTTGAAATGTTAAATCTACAATTGAGTTTATAATAAAAATATTCACTTTATGTAAATGTTGAAATTTCTGTATTGAATTATGTCTTTTCATTTTTGTAACATTGTGACAGGCCAATTGCAAATATTATGGAGCTTATCTGTAAATGTTTAATTACCTGTATGAACTATGTTCTTTTGTAACATGTGAAATGTAACTTGCAATTATTGTGGAACTTTTCTCCCCGGGCCTCCACTGAAAATGGGCTCTTCTTTGCCCAGTGGACTTCCCCGGTCATCAAACTTAAATAAATAAATAAATAAGGATTTAACAATCAAGATGCAAAGAATATCATCAAAACCAGCCTACAAAGAATCCATTAAATAAAATGCTTTCATTATTAGATCTTTATCAAGAATTTAATGCATCTCTTACTTATAGTACTTAATCTGTCTTTTATGATAAAATAAGCCAAACTCCAAATTTTGATTTTGAAAAATGACGCAAACCAGGATCCAAAGTAGAAAGCTTTAATAAAATCTCTAGCGCCTCGGCTTGAAGCCTTCAAAGGAGAATAAAAGTGTTCAAAAACAGTCAAGCATATATAACACAACCAATTAGACATTAATTACATAATTACTCTAAATTAAGCTAAAAAAACTTTCCAATTACATTCCATATTGATACCTATTGGACTTAAAGTCCCATACTTCAAAATAAAAACAGTCTCCTTATACAAAAGTTTTTTCTTGACATCCAAATTACATCCTTTCTCATAGACATAGCTTAATTTAGGGTAATTATGTAATTAATGTCTAATTTGTTGTGTTATATATGCTTGAGTGCTTTTAAACACTTTTATTCTCCTTTGAAGGTTCCAAGCTGAGGCGCTACGGATTTTATTAAACTTTTCTACTTTGGATCCTGGTTTTTGTCATATGTCCAGTTTGACCAGAAATGGAGGGTTTGTTCATTTGTTGCTGCAGTCCCAATTTTGATTTATCTGCTTATAAAGAAATTGTTGACGTGCATATTGATATTCATTATCAAAAACTACTTTCAGACATATTTTGTAAGTATGTTGTTTTGTTTCTGTGTTATTGTATACATCTACAACATTTATATCTAAACATTTGTTAAATTCAAACATTTTGGAAAATGTGTTGTAATATTTAAAAATTCATTAAATAATAAGCAAATAAAAATTTCAGGAAAGCCTAAAATGAATCTAAGTCTGTTGTTTTACCCTCGGGGATTTCAGTGTGGTGTAGTGCTGAATTTGACCATGTCATATCACCTTAGTATATATAGAGGTTTGGTCATGGAATGCTTACCATGAGAAAATACTGACTTCAGTGGAATAAAACTCACTAATACTGCCTTCTGGACGTAGCTGTACTCACTATCCTAAAATGACCTCATATTTACTGGAAGCTGTGAAAATGCAACATGACAGACTGTGGAAGTGAAATATCTATATCTGCGTCTACGTATAAAAGGACAAATCGCAGTCCTCCTTTTGAGATTTCATAAAGAATTTAAGATTATTCTTGGATAATCAAGTCTAAAATGTGCCTAAGAATGATGTTCTAACCCCACAGAATGCAGTGGAGCTCACTGATGAATATGACTACACCCAATGCCTCCTACAGTAAGGGAAGTTTTGTGCAAGATATTCACAATGACAAAATTGTTTTTTTTTTTCTTTTTAACCACTTGTGATTTTATTGGATTCTTTTTTTTTTACCTTTAACATGAGAATATCTTCAGGTGGTGTTGCTAGTTATTATTATTTTTCATTTCAGTTAATAACTTTACTTTCTACCTTTTACTATTTTAGCAACCTAATGATCTGCTCCTTATGTCACCTAAAAAGCACAAAGTAAATGTAGTTTATGGTCTGAAAATTACTGGGATAACCATCACCTGTGAGGAGATGGATTTACCACCTCTACCAGATTAAATAGTGACTACTCCGGTACCATCTGCAATCTTATTTCAGTATGGAGCAGTTAATTGCATCTATTCACCAGTTAAGAATATCAGTTGATATGTTCCTTGCATCTTGGTAATTCACATAGCAGAAATAAAAGTGGTGGTTAGCAAAGTTAAAGAGCAGGCCATAATCAGAAGACATCCTAAGCCTTGCACTACTGAAAATGATACTTCTTTTATAATATCATCAAAGAGGACATACATACGGAATGGTTGACAGAGTTTGTGGAGCATTGAATTGGGGTCACTGATGTCATACTAAATTTTTAAGTAAGATGAAAACTATTCTCAACAATAAATAGTAGAACTTGTTCTGAAAATACCCATGTAGTTACTTGAAAAAGAGAGAAAAAAGATAGTCTGAGCATAAACTGCTTGCAAACTGAAAATGAAGGGGGGGGGGTTGAGAAAGAGAAAGAACGTCTGGCATGTTGTAAATTTTGCCATGTTGGACATTTTACTGAGTTGTTATTATCAACTCCAGCGACTGATTTGAAGGAAGGAACATGTCCTATGACTGCTTAGCTTCTACTAAAGTAAGTCAAGATGAGCTCTGATTAGTGCCTATGTCTGGTCTGAAGGTTCTGTAACTGCAACAGACCAGGTTTTGTTTAAATAAATGTATGCAGTCATGTTATCTACTTTGTTCCAGTACTTCAATAGCACTGATGTACTAGGCAATGGCATTCAAATATAAGGAAATAAATGCTACTTGTAATATAGGCAATCTGCCCATTGGGTACCAGTAGTATGAGCGCATGCATATTTAATTGCAGTGCTTTTATTTCCAGTAGTGGAATGACAGACAATGAATCACCTCCACGCAGTAATTTACATCCTAACAGAAGAAGTAATAGATGTGGCAGTGACAGAAGGCAAGTATTTGTAAACATATACGCTATATACATATATATATTATATATATATATATTATATATATATATATATATATATATATATATATATATATATATATATATCTTCTTCTTCTTTCAGCTGCTCCTGTTAGGGGTCGCCACAGCAGTTCAACTGTTTCCATTTCTTCCTGTCCTCTGCATCTTGCTCTGTCACACCAACCACCTGCATGTCCTCTCTCACCACATCCATAAACCTTATCTTAGGCCTTCCTCTTTTCCGGTTATCTGGCAGCTTCATCCTTAGCATCTTTTTCCCAACATACTCTGCATCCCTCCACAGCACAAGTCCAAACCAACGTAATCTTGCCTCTCTGGTTTTGTCTCCAAACCTTCCAACCTGGGCTGACCCTCTAATATACTTATTCCTAATCCTGTACATCCTCCTCACACCCAGTGCAAATCTTAACATCTTCAACTCTGCCACATCAAGCTCTGACTCCTGCCTTTTTTTCAATGCCATTGTCTCCAACCCGTATAACATAGCTGGTCTCACTACCCTCTTGTAGACCTTCCCTTGCACTCTTACTGGTACTCATCTGTCACAAATGACTCCTAACACTCTTCTCCACCCACTCCATCCTGCCTGTACTCTCTTCTTCACCTCTCTTCCACACTCACCATTACTCTGAACTGTTGATCCCAAGTACTTAAACTCGTTCACCTTCACCACCTCCACTCCCTGCATCCTCACCATTCCTCTGTCCTCCATCTCATTCACACACATATATTCTGTCTTAGTCCTGCTGACCTTCATTCCTCTTCTCTCTAGAGCATATCTCCATCTCTCCAGGGTCTCCTCCACCTGTTCCCTACTCTCACTACAGATCACAATGTCATCTGCAAACATCATAGTCCATGGGGACTCCTGTTTGATCTTGTCTCTCAACCTGTCCATCACCATTGCAAATAAGAAAGGGCTCAGAGCTGATCCTTGATGTAATCCCACCTCCACCTTAAATCCATCCATCACTCTCACCGCAGACCTCACCACTGTCACACTACCCTCGTACATATTCTGTACCACTCTTACATACTTCTCTGACACTCCTGACTTCCTCATACAATACCACAACTCCTCTCTAGGCACCCTGTCATATGCTTTCTCTAAATCCACAAAGACACAATGCAACTCCTTCTGACCTTCTCTGTACTTCTCCATCAACACTCTCAGAGCAAACATCACATCTGTAGTGCTCTTTCCTGGCATGAAACCATACTGCTGATCACTAATCATCACCTCCCTTCTTAACCTAGTTTCCACTACTCTTTCCCATAACTTCATGCTGTGACTGATCAGTTTAATCCCTCTGTAGTTACTACAGCTCTGCACATCACCCTTATTTTTAAAAATCGGTACCAAAACACTTTTTCTCCATTCCTCAGGCATCCTCTCACTTTTCAAGATTTCACTAAACAATCTAGTTAAAAACTCCACTGCCATTTCACCTAAACACCTCCATGCTTCCACGGGTATGTCATCTGGACCAACAGCCTTTCAGTTCTTCATCCTCTTCACAGATATCCTTACTTCCTCCTTGCTAATCCACTGCACTTCATGATTCACTATCTGCACATCATCCAACCTTCTCTCCCTCTCATTCTCTTCATTCATCAACCCCTCAAAGTACTCTTTCCATCTTCTCAACACACTCTCCTCGCTTGTGAGTATGTTTCCCTCATTATCCTTTAACACCCTTACCTGCTGCACATCTTTAATTGCTCGGTCCCTCTGTCTAGCCAATCAGTACAGGTTCTTTTATCCCTCCTTAGTGTCCAACCTTTTTTACAACTCTTCATACACCTTATCCTCTCTTTGCCATGCACCTCATCTCCTTATACTCCTGTCTACTTTCTTCATCTCTTTGACAATCCCACTTCTTCTTCGCCAACCTCTTTCTCTGTATACTTTCCTGTACTTCTTCATTCCACCACCAGGTCTCCTTGTCCTCCTTCCTCTTTCCAGATGTCACACCAAGCACCTTTCTAGCCATCTCTCTTACTAGTTCTGCTGTAGTTACCCAGCTATTTGGTAACTCTTCACTGCCACCCAATGCCTGTCTTAACTCTTCCCTGAATATCACCTCACAATTACCCTTTTTCAGTTGCCATCATTTGATCCTTGGTGCTGCCCTCACACTTATCCTCCTCTTCTTGATCACCAACATCATCCTACAAACCACCATCCTATGCTGCCTAACTACACTTTCCCCTGCCACTACTTTACAGTCTCCAACCTCCTTCAAATTGGCCCTTCTACATAAGATATAATCCACCTGTGTGCATCTTCCTCCACTCTTGTATGTCATCCTATGCTCCTCCCTCTTGTTAAAATACGTATTCATCATAGCCATGTCCATCCTTTTTGCAAAATCCATTACCATCTGACCTTCTGCATTCCTTTGAACACCATACCTACCCATCACTTCCTCATCCCCTCTGTAGGTCCTGCACTGCTGAAGTGAACACAGCTGCTTTTACTTCTTTGAACTGCTCCATGTTGTAGCAGAAGTACTGCCAGCAACTCTTTCAATTTCATTTCTCAGGGCAGTTTGTGGAAGTTTCCTGAAATGTTTGCTGTTCAGCCTTATAAAAAGAGTACAGTTATTTGACGTCTCACCCTCTCAAAGCTCCTCCCTGAAGAACAGTGTCTATTTCTTTGTATTTCTGCATATGCATGCTCATCAGCTTGGATTTTCTGATGGAAAATTCTTAAAACTAATTGTCAAATGATAAATGGCTTAATTTAGTAAATAAAAAAGCTACTTTTAAAGAGGTGTAGAAATTTAGAAATTGGGTACTGTTGCCATCTCATGTTCTTCTTTATGTCAGGCATGACAGAAGCTTGTAACACAGAAGTTTAAGACTTTTGTGTGGACACTAAAGTATGATATGTAGATAATACGGTCAAAAGCAAACCTTGTTGCAACATTATTTAAGCATTGTTGCATGAGGTTTCATTCTCCTATATCATCTAATGTGTGGGGGGTACTGCTCCCACATACGACTGTTAATTTTAAGATCCCTGTACTTCAGACTGGTGAGGATTATCTAAGATATCACAGTCTCTGAATTAGCATGTACTAACATCTGTTTGTGCTTCTCATTTCAGTAGAGTAACAAACATCATGTGCCAAGAGCTTTTGCCTTTACTCCAGTAGATAGTTGTGCTTCTTAAACAAGGGGAAATGTTGTGCCCCATTCTGTCCTGTTTCTTTGTAGCTCCAGTGATAATGTAATATACTAGTATGTGTGTTGAAGATAAAATGTCTTCAGAGTACAGCTGATCTGGAACTGGCTGATTCTATTCCATATGTTTGAAATGTATGTTTCCAGTTAAAATATTGTGATATTGGATAGTTACATAAAATGATAGTTCTCTTGCTAGTGTATGCAAACTATAAGACAAGCAGATTTTATTACAGACTAGTTCAGAGACTGTGTTATCTCAGAAAATTACCATTACTCTGAAGTACAGGGATTTTGTAATTAACAGTGGTATAGGGTGCAGCACTCCCCCTAAATTAGAAGATACAGGAGAATGAAAATCCATGCAAAAGCTCTAATTACTTCATATCAGCTAAAAATATGCGATGTTCCCCTTCTGGTTCTGTTCAGTCTCACTTTGGATTTTGCCTTTGGTGTTTAACTTTAGTCTATTAAATTAAACCGTAGAGGGAGATACATGACTAATTCCTCTTGCCTTGCTCCTTCTCAAGAAATTGACAAAAAACTGCTGTTGCAAATCATTAGACAATCCATTCCTAGATGCCCTTTAAAGTAAGACAATGAGATGACTTCTTTACAACAATATAACAATTGCTGAATGTTTTCTTCTGCTGTAAAAGTGACTAAAACCTTTACATTACATTTGCTTAAGGGCAGAAGAAGACATTAAACCTGTCTAGTCTGAATTTCTACCTTAACATTCTACCATCCCACAAACGTTACCTTGCCCATTACTAGTTTTCTACCTGTTCAGTGTCCTCTTTAATGCCTCTTTGGATACCTTTTCACTGAAGTTATAATTAAGCAATATATAAATATAATTATTTTTTATATTTTGGCTTGGGAATATGTTTTTATTTTTTCTGCTACTGCCTAATTTTAGGAATATTGTATAAGTAATGTATAGGATTAAATGTTGCTGTATCTTTCAGCTTTTCCCGGTTAGGGGTCGCCACAGCGGAACTCCGGTCCACTAATGATTGGTAGTAGATTTTTACGTACCGACTTGCCAGGCCTGACGCACAGCCTTCAACGAAGGTACACCCATTCACGCATGTCTACACACAGAAGACGCTTTAGCTGAGAGTCGAACAGGACAACGTCTTACTGTGAGGCGACAACGCTACCGCAGCACCACCACTGCAGCTAAGGTCTCATAAAAATATAGTCTAGCTAGATTAGTTGATATTTAGTAAAGTTTTATGCAGCAGTCGTATGAGGCACTTAGACATCATAACCAGTCATGTACTCACCTCCATATCCCCCAAACTAGGCTTTGTTGTACAAACCATGTTTTATTAGTCCTTTTGTCCCAAACTGTGGGAATTTCTACTTCTTTTCTTAAAGATCATTCTTCTTACTCCATTTTCTGATCAGAAATAAAAGCCCATTTCAAGACTCTAGGAAAATGCAACTGTGATCTCTCTAATCATATAAATTAACCTCTTCATTCCCTTCTACTGTCTACATGCTTTGCTTTGCTCTGACTATTTTTGATTGTGATTATTTCAACATGCCAACTCTGATTTCCACTCTGTATATAAAGTATGCATATATTGTGTTTTTTCACTCAGTCAGTATATAATGTAATTTATCTATTGCCTTTATACTCTCAAACCAGCTGTGATATTCATTTGGTATAAAATATATTTATATATTGCATTTTGTCATTCACTCTGTATATAATGTCATATAACTGCTGTGTAACTATTGTGCCTTTCTCAGACTGAGACTGAAATGGGTCCAATGGGACCAGTGCTCTACTCCAGTTAATAAATTTAATAAAATAAAATAAAATAAATAAAGTAAGGCATACTGTTTTGAATGTAATATACTAAAAGTGGAAGAAATCTTTTTCATTTTGGAAAAAATTGTAGAAGTACCTTACGTGTGCTGTGAGATAAGTGTTATGTAAATGCACTTAGGACATTTTGAATATATGCTTTACTGGTTTCTTCATACTTAACAGTATATTCAAATATTTCAAATGAATATAAGTTTATCAGATCTGCTGGGCTTATACAGTTAAGTCAGGAATGCACTGCTTATATCTAACAAATGCACAGCTGTATGCTGACCAGTGGCCTAAGCAGGACATTTGGACTTTTTTTTTGTTGTTGTTTTTTAGTGAGTTGTTACCCTGTGTTTCTTTTCCTGGAGCAAAGTGATGGAGCAGTACATGTATGAAAGTCATAGTGCTACCTCTAATATTTTTGCATTTCTTTGACCTCAAAGCATACAAGCATACTTTACGTTACACAGAGGTTTGCAGATTCATTGTATTTTTCCTAACTTGCACTATCAAAGCAGTTTGATCTGGTAGTATGTTTTCTGTTAGGTCCACATGGTTAACAACTGGGCTATTCATAAACACAGCACACAGCTGTATAAATATATTCTGCATCTGTGCTGAGTACACCATCTGCACTTAGTGCAATTCATAAGCCTAGCTCATGGGTATCACAGGTGGTGTACAAATAAATGGAACAGATGAGAACTGTGCACCAGGATGCACAGTACACAACTGTGACAAATTTGCTCCAGTGATTGAATCACTGTGTAGCTTGACAGCAAAGAAATGCTGTAAAGTATGCACATCTGTAACATACATTAGTCAATGTCCACTGCAGCACAGTGCCCTGCTGCCATGCCACTCAGCCCATTCATTAAGCATGACATGGTAGTTAAGGTCACTACCATATATAGGAACTTCATGAGGCGTATGATGAGTCTGTATTTCTTAAAGACTATAAAGAATTACTGTTTTTCCTAATGTACAGAACCATACCAATTTGTAATACAGATCATTCACTTTCAGAATCATTGCTTAGTAAACATTTTGTGTGTGTATGGGAGGGGGGGGTGCACATGTGTGTGATCAATCAATTAGCTGCTAGTCCAAGCACTTACAGTGTTAACTAAAGTAAACCAGTATAATATGTCTAATTTTTGTATACCACAGAGAGATGGCAGGTGGCCAAGAAAAAAGGCACGTGAAAAAAGGAATATAACAGTTGAATGTACTTTTTTTCTTGATTATTAAAAAAGTAGAGATAGAACACTGGCAAAATAAAGTTTAAAACCATTTTAGAGGAGTCAGTTAACTTGACAATAGTTATCACTTTAATTCGTCAGTCCAGATTTCTTCAGATCTATGTTTTTTTCTTTGACTTGCATAAAGGACCAATAGTACTAAAACTATGTTAGTCTATTACCAACAATGAAGGTTCAAGGAACTCAACACTAGAAGAAAGGCAGCACCAAAAACTGTTCCCAGAACAAACCACGATCCACGAATTTGTCACAAAGAACTTCTATTATTGAAATACAAAACGAAGGTTGAGCGCTTTCATCTACCCAATGTAGATTTCATCAGAACACTGAATATATCAAACCTTGTCTCTTAAATACTTTAAAATTCCCGCCTAAAACACCACCTGACCAATTAAACTACCATTAAGTTTTAAAGACATAAGAACATGAATTTGGTAAAACCCATATAAACAGCCTTCTAAATATTATCAGTATTAATAATGGTTAAAAAATGCCTAAAACAGCATCAAAATTCGATCATATAATAAAAGTTCTCTATCGGTGGAATATGAACTATACCCCAACTCTAATAATACATACTAGATGAATGTTTCATATAAAATATGGCAAATGCATGGAGTGCATAAAAGGAACAATATCAAATGTAAGATATAATCCTACAGTAAATACTAATTACATAACAAATACAATATATAGTTATGACCTGCCTAAATATATTGTGCATTACCAAAGTATATAAATGCCTATATTTAACAATGAAAAATTATTTTATATACATATTTGATTGAGTGTATATGTATATATATCTATATGTCTCTCTCTGACAAAACTACAACATTGTTAATTTCTTATAAGGGGCTTAGTAGGAATATTTTCATTGATACCTGGTGGAATTGCCGCATTTAGCTTTAACTGCCATTTGATCTTTTTCCCCCAAAATTGCCTTGATGTTACCCCCCCTGGGGTTGTTCCTAACTACTTCAAGAATGGCAAATTTGAAGGTGTTACAGCCAGCACTACCAGCTAAATGTCTGTATAGTGCATTATTCATATCCTTCTTTTTTATGCAATACAAATTATCGTAAATTCTATTACGTAATTTCCTGTCCGTTTTTCCAACATAAAAACTTGGACAGGACATGCACTTTCCTATATAGACAACATGTTGGGTCTGGCAATTTCCCTTACAAAGATAAATCCTACTTCTAATAATATTCTCTAAACTAATAGACTCCACTTGTAAAATGGAAGGGCACTGGTTGCAGTGTCAGCATTGCTTAGTCCCTGTCCTATGGGTGTTCCCGGAATTATCTCTGTGATTAGACCTAATGTCAATCATTTTTTTGAAATTCATCCCTGTTTTATATACATATGTTGGTTTCTCACCCACTCTATCACAAATTCCTTCATCACTAGTAAGAATATTCCAATTACTATCTACAATCTTTCTCACTTCCCCTACGTGATGTCCAAATTGTATTATATATGACCTGTGATATCCTGATGTACTACATTCATTTGCGCTGGTTGACAATAAACACTTGCCCAAGATAGGTATATATTTATTACCCCATTCTCGTATAACATATTCGGTGATATCCTTGATCATGGCCTCAGGATAACCTCTCTGTCTAAATAGTTTGCCGATAAAGGCCATCTCAAGAATCATATCTTCCTTTCTGGAGGTCATCCTAGCAGCCCTTATGCATTGCCCCTTTAAAATGCTTCTTTTCTGCGTATAGGGATGATTACTGGAAAACTCTAAATAGGCATTGCAAAAAGTGTCTTTCCTATAGATCTTTGAAGGGGAGTATTAAAAAACAAATAGCGGGTGTAGCTATGGGGGCTGCTTGTGCCCCCATATATGCCAATCTCGTCCTGTTGGATTGGGAGGAGGAATTTGTATTGGAATCACCTTGGAAGGAGTACATATGTTGTTATGTCAGGTACCTGGATTACTTATTCATCCTTTGGAAGGGGGATGACGAGAAATTGATGAATTTCATCGATTACATCAATGGCAATACTTCCTACTTGCAATTTACTTATAACATCAGTAAGACAGGAATAAATTATCTTGACACTTACATATTCAGTGATGGGCACACTTTTCAGTCTAAGATCTACAGAAAAGACACTTTTTGCAATGCCTATTTAGAGTTTTCCAGTAATCATCCCTATACGCAGAAAAGAAGTATTTTAAAGGGGCAATGCATAAGGGCTGCTAGGATGACCTCCAGAAAGGAAGATATGATTCTTGAGATGGCCTTTATCGGCAAACTATTTAGACAGAGAGGTTATCCTGAGGCCATGATCAAGGACATCACCGAATATGTTATATGAGAATGGGGTAATAAATATATGCCTATTTTGGGCAAGTGTTTATTGTCAACCAGCGCAAATGAATGTAGTACATCAGGATATCACAGGTCATATATAATACAATTTGGACATCACGTAGGGGAAGTGAGAAAGATTGTAGATAGTAATTGGAATATTCTTACTAATGATGAAGGAATTTGTGATAGAGTGGGTGAGAAACCAACATATGTATATAAAACAGGGATGAATTTCAAAAAAATGATTGACATTAGGTCTAATCACAGAGATAATTCCGGGAACACCCATAGGACAGGGACTAAGCAATGTGGACACTGCAACTAGTGCCCTTCCATTTTACAAGTGGAGTGTATTAGTTTAGAGAATATTATTAGAAGTAGGATTTATTTTTGTAAGGGAAATTGCCAGACCCAACATGTTGTCTATATAGGAAAGTGCATGTCCTGTCCAAGTTTTTATGTTGGAAAAACGGACAGGAAATTACGTAATAAAATTTACGATCATTTGTATTGCATAAAAAAGAAGGATATGAATAATGCACTATACAGACATTTAGCTGGTAGTGCTGGTTGTAACACCTTCAAATTTGCCATTCTTGAAGTAGTTAGGAACAACCCCGGGGGGGGGTAACATCAAGGCAATTTTGGGGGAAAAAGAGATCAAATGGCAGTAAGCTAAATGCGGCAATTCCACCAGGTATCAATGAAAATATTCCTACTCAGCCCCTTATAAGAAATTAACAATGTTGTAGTTTTGTCAGATAGAGACATATAGACATATATACATATACACTCAATCAAATATGTATATAAAATAATTTTTCATTGTTAAATATAGGCATTTATATACTTTGGTAATGCACAATATATTTAGGCAGGTCATAACTATATATTGTATTTGTTATGTAATTAGTATTTACTGTAGGATTATATCTTACATTTGATATTGTTCCTTTTATGCACTCCATGCATTTGTCATATTTTATATGAAACATTCATCTAGTATGTATTATCAGAGTTGGGGTATGGTTCATATTCCACTGATAGAGAACTTTTATTATATGATTGAATTTTGATGCTGTTTTAGACATTTTTTAACCATTATTAATACTGATAATATTTAGAAGGCTGTTTATATGGGTTTTACCAAATCTATGTTCTTATGTCTTTAAAACTTAATGGTAGTTTAATTGGTCAGGTGGTGTTTTAGGCGGGAATTTTAAAGTATTTAAGAGACAAGGTTTGATATATTCAGTGTTCTGATGAAATCTACATTGGGTAGATGAAAGCGCTCAACCTTCGTTTTGTATTTCAATAAAATAAGTTCTTTGTGACATATTCGTGGATCGTGGTTTGTTCTGGGAACAGTTTTTGGTGCTGTCTTTCTTCTATGTTAGTCTATTGTTTCACTAGTCTTATCTTGCATATAGTATTCTGTTCATAAGTTCATAGGTAACTAACACTAGGTAAGACTGCAATCCAAATTGTAGTTTGCTACAGATCCCCCACCACACCCAAAGATTCTCACTACACCTTTCTAAACATACTGGAAAATATTAAGATAGAACCAAACACCCTAATACTGGGAGATTTTAACTACCCTGCCCTTAACTGGGAAAACTACTCCTTTACCAACACCTTTGCCCAACGGTTCTTGGAATTCATAAATTCCAATGCCCTGGATCAACTAATCCATAGTCCCACCAGGGGGTCCAATATTCTAGACCTGGTCATTACCAACATGGGAAATCGATGCTCCACACCTATGGTCACCCCCTCATTAGTCAGGTCTGACCATAAGCTAATCACCCTTAACATCCAGATCCCACCCCCACTCCCCATTAAGGAAACTTCCATAAAAAAACTTCTCCAAAGCTAACTTCATACTACTCAAGTCAGAAGTGACAAACTTCATGACACCCATGCAGATGGGAACTGAAAGTTCAACTGCTGAATCCTACACTAAGGCACTGTACGAGCACATCCACTCATGCATGAATCATGCCATCCCAAATAGAACCAAGGTGCTCTCATCCAAAAAAAGGAAGCCAATCTGGTGGTCCCCTGCCATAAACAAACTTTACAACAAAAGGAAGAAACTGTTGCAGAAAAGAGGAAAATCTCTGGATGCAAAAAACTCCCTTACAAGCCTCAGTAAAAAACTGAGATCCCTCATAAAAGCCTCCAAAGCTAGTTACGAAAATAAAATTGCCAAAGATTCCAAAGACAACCAAAAGGCATTCTATAACTATGTCAGGAATCTAAATGGCAATGCTCAGATCTGCTCTAAAACAGAATGGCATTAAATATACTGATCCCAAGGATATTGCCAATATCTTGGCAGATCGATTCAGTGTCAACTTCACCCCCCTCTCACCCCCTAAATGGCCCATCTCAATACCGGAAGATTGCCAAATTCTAGTAATAATTGCCACACAGGTAAAAAACGCACTCTCCAAAGCTAAGAATACAGCATCCATGGGACCAGATGACATCCCGGGCTGTGTACTACATGAACTACAAAATGAACTAGCACCTCACCTAAGTGTCATGTTTAATCATAGCCTCACCTCAGGATTCGTGCCCACTGAGTGGCACACAGCTACAGTTATCCCACTCCACAAGGGGGGATCCACCTTGGATCCCGGAAACTACAGTCCCATCAGTCTGACAAGCCTTATCTGCAAGGCCATGGAGCGTATTATCATGGAACCTATAAACAAAGACATTGGCAACCTTCAAACACTGGACCCCACCCAGTTTGGGTTCGTGAAGGGCCGACCTTGTCTCCTGAACCTGATTGACTTCTTCGAATCAGTCTCCAGAGCCATGGACAAGGGTAAGGTGGTCCAAACAGCCTATCTAGACCTTGCCAAGGCCTTTGACACCATCCCCCACTCTGGAATCATAGATAAACTTACTAAACTGGGCATTAATCCCTACGTCATCCAATGGGTTGCTAACTGGCTTACTGAAAGAACCCACACTGTAAGTGACAAGTGGAGTACCTCAGGGTTCAGTCTTGGGACCGCTCTTGTTTGGCATCTACTTCTCTGAAGTACAGGCCAACACTAAGGGACTATGGCTAACAAAGTTTGCAGATGACTGCAAACTGGGAGCCATTATTGAATCCCCAAATGATGTGGATACTCTACAAAAGGGCCTTACAGAAACAGATGCTTGGTACCAGAGCCATGGGCTCAAGCTCAATGCCAAGAAATGTATAGTTATCCCCTTTGGGAAAAAACATGTATCCATGAATTACCATATAGGTGGCAGTACATCAAACAAAGAAAGTGTGATAAGAGACTTAGGGACACAGGTGGACAGTGGTATCACCTTTGATAACCCCATCGCCACAACAGTCAGGAAATCCTTCTATGTGGCACACCTCATCACTAAGGGCTTTTCATCCAGAAAAAAGGAGGTCATTGTCCCACTGTACTCATCCCTCATTAGACCCATTATAGAATACAATGCCCCATTTGGTATGTACCTCTCAAGACATCTGCAACAACTGGAAAGGCCGCAGAAATACCTCACTAAAAGAATCACAGGCCTAAAGCAGATACCCTATGCTGACCACCTTAAAAAACTCCAGCTATACTCTGTCGCATATCATCTACTCAGAGGCGATCTCTGCTTAACATACAAGGCCATGTCAAATCCAGAGCTGTTGGACATGCTACACTTAAAGAAATCCCAATCACTCAGAGCCACATGCTCCAGGGATCTAAACCTTGTCATCACAATAAACAAAACATGCTGGAGGGATAGGTTCCTGACCCAGAGACTCCCCAGACTCTGGAATAGATTGCCCATACATGTCAAGCAGAGTGCCTCTCTGGCCCTCTTCAAAAGGAACCTTGATGATTGGATGGGAGAAAGGAAATTCACCCCGGGGATCATGTCAGTTGCCCTGCTAGACAGGGGTCCAGGGAAGTAAATAGTGTGGGAAGAAATAGCCAGGGAATTGTTATGGCTAGGCTTGTATAGGCCCTAGGGCTGATAGCCTAGTAACAACCTATGAACCTATGAACCTATAGATGTTTACTAGGATAATGGCCCTAGAGCCCATACAAGCTTAGCCATATTTATTCCGAGTTGCCCCAGTTATTGGTGGTTAGGTGACCGAAGTTCACAGAGATAAGAGTCTATGGTACTTAATACTGACTGCCCCTGTACACGAGGGACATGGGTGCTATCCCCCAAAGTGAATTTGTGGTCATCAATCCATTGCTCTTGTAAAGGGTCAGGGAGGAGCTCTGTTTCACATGAATTGGGAGCTTGTTCCAGAGAAGTGGCAGTCTCTGGGAGATGTATATGTCTCTCCTGCATGATCTGATAATCTGACAGGCAAGGTTAAGTGAGCCTTGTGCAATATGACTTTCAAATATGTAGCATTTCCATCAGGGCATGGTCAGAAACCAGCCTGTAGGCCATGCACAGGTCACCTCTTAACAGCCTATAGGAGACAGAGTACAGTGACAGGGCTTTCAGTCTGTCCACATAGGTCTTGTTTTGTGTGATCTGTACTTTTTTGATGAGAAACCTCTGGGGTCTCTCCAGCTATTCCAGGTGTCTGGTGAGGTACATGCAAAAGGGAGCATTGTACTCAATTATTGGTGTGATGAGGGCTGAGTATGATGGAATTAAAACATCCTTAGATCTGGATGTGATGCCTTTACTTATGAGATGTGCCACAAAGAAGGATTTCCTTACCACTGTGGAAAATTGGTGGTCAAAGTTCAGATTGCTATCAACCTGTATACTCAGATCATCACTGGGTCTATACTTAGAGGGTGTGCTGTCTGTAGTGTAATTATCAGGGAAGTTTTCAGTAGTTTCTTCCCACATTTCCTTAGCTGCTTGCTCAACATCCTGTTTCAACCAAATCCCCAAGGATCTCATTCTGTCATGACCCCGCAAAAAGGGGAACTCTGTACCAGATCATGTGCTGGGGCATAGTTCATTACTATAGCCTTATTCTTTGCCTCATTTACTTTATATCCTGTTATACCAGTAAAATAATTAAATTTATAAAATATAATATTTGTATCATGTTTTGGATTAGTAGCATACAATATTACAATATATCATCCAGTAAAAAAGGCTATTTGCTTGTTAGTGTTTCTCTTTTTATATACAATTATGATTCATTGTTAATGCTGACAACTCTCTCTACTTTCTCTTGCAAGGCTACACACTTTAGATAACTCAACACAGCACTTTGCCCTAGCTTTATCTCCTCTGTAGATATAAAATAGTAATGTTGTCTGTGTTCATGTAAACCTAAATGCCTCAAAGGATCTCTTCCTAAAGTCCAACATCACTCTCTCAAATGCTTTTACAACACCCAAATCTATTAACATTAGTATATTATTCTCCACTGCATACATTCAAATTATAAGGGCACTGTTAATAATGTCAAATGTTTATATGCCTTCTAAAAATCCACACTGATCCAGACCTATTATTCTTAGCAATATTGTCATTATTCATTTTACCAAAATTGTCATACAATTTTGTAATCATGATTCAGAAGTAAACTAGGCCATAATAACTTGGATCAAGGGAAGCTTTTCCCATCCTTTGGTATAACAACCACTACTGCTTTTTTTCCAAGTCATAGGCATATTCCCACCAAGAAAAAATATTGTTTAAAAGTTCTAGACAGACATTTTATTATCTCCTGATCTTTCTTTTTCCACACTTCTTTTAGAATTCCATTACCATTTTCTTTGTATTCTGGTTTCTTTTTTTTTTTAATATCAATCCCTTTATTTTTATATTAACACCTTTCTTTTTGATTTTGTAAACTGAAGAAGTTGTAGTTGCCTGAAAAATGATAATATTTCCTTTGCATGCTACTCTCAACCTCTACATCTTGATTAATAGTGAACTCTAATAGTTCACCATTACATTCGTGATTTCCAAGGGCCACCTCTACCCCTGCTATTTTCATAATTTCTGATCATAGTTATTATCCTTTCAACTTTCTGTTGCTTGAAACATTGAGTCATCAATTTGGTTTCTCTAGGGTTATTATAAAAAAAGCAGTTGTTTTAAAACCATTGCTCTTAAGATCATTTTTGTTTTCTCTATATGGGAGTTGGAGGTTAGCATAATGGTTAAGGTATTTGGCTCCCAGACATAAGCTATATGGCTTGATTCTTACCTTTAAGAGAAATTGGCTAGGCTTAAAATGACCTGAAAAGTAGCTAGCCTAATACTTACCTATGAAATACTCTTGCATAAATGTTCTAGCTTGTTTCAGTCATTTTTTAACCTGTTGTGTTCCACTTATTCAGCTTTGTTTTTATAAATCTTTTACTTTTAAGCCCTCTAGATACTTACACTGGTTGTTATTCCATATCTCATTTGCTTTCATTGAGATCTCATTTCCTGTCTTTAGTTTGCAATTATCCCACTGTCTTACAATGTCTTTACTGCTTAGGTACAGATCTAGTAACATTTTAGTTATACTTTGAGCTATGTTTGAGCCATTCAACCACCAAATAGTTTCTTTTTTTCAGAAGGAATAGTGGAAAGGACAGTATTTATCATAATATACTTTTATTTATTTGCAAAACAAAATATTTTTAGGTGTGTAGTCTGACATTATCACTGCATGTATTTTCATGGTTTAGACAATACATACATCATTCTTTTTGATGCGTAACATCTATCTAATCTTGCTCAGGAACCATATTTCACAGAAAAAGTGTATATATTCTACCGCATTCTACTTCACTTTACTTTCATTATATCAATAAGCCCAAATTTATGTATATATTCCTTTAAGTGTCTACTCCCATCTAGGATTTTATAGTATCTTGGTCCTTTGGAGATATATTCCTTATTTCCTCTAGTGTTACAATCTCCTGCTACTATTATAAATCCTTGAGAAAAGACAATAACTTCTCCCATAATTTTATTTATGTCATGTCTCACTGGTTTTGGTGGAATATGTTTTGCAGCCAGTGTTACTCTTATACCCTGCCAACACACACACACACACGCACATACACACACACACACTATAAATATATATATATATATATATATATATATATATATATATCACACACACACACACACACACACACACACACACACACACACATCCATCTATACATACAAATATTTCAAGTACAGACAATAATGCCCTTCTAGCCCATCAAAATAGCAAGAAAACTATTCCCTTAATAATCTTAAAAGTTGTTTTTAAAGACTTCCAAATTAGTGCCTGCTTTAATATAATTTGGTAGTCTATTCCATGCACTCAGAAACAAGAAGAATTTTAACCCTGCAACTTTCTTAAATGAACTAAAGGCAGCTGACTGGTCTAAACTAAAAAAGCAACCATTAGAAGAGGCCATAGCAAATTTCAATAACAAGTTCATAAGCATCCTTGACTCCCATGCTCCAGTATGTACGATAAAAACTATCTAACCCAGCACCATGGCTAACAAGGGAGACCAAGTCAAAAATCAAAATTAGAAACAAAGCCTGGGCCTGCTGGCGCTCAACAAAAATCCCACTTGACCACTTAAAATACTGGCAACTCAGAAATGAAACAAAAAAATCAATCATACTAGATAAAAAAAGCTACTACCAGAATCTACTAAACAAACATCATAACAACCCTCAAAAGTTCTGGGCAAGCATAAATCAGATCCTTCATCCAGGACAGTCTACCACCCCAACCCCTGCCAACCTCACAAACAGATCCCCAGAGAGCATAGCCGATGCCTTTAATAACTATTTGACCGAAACCATACAATCGCTAGCAAATCAACTAACCCCAATAAATTCCAACACCAACTCCAACCCCACTAGAAACCATCCCCAATTTAGTTTCAACCCATCTCCATTACCTATATCAAGACATTGTTAAAAAAACTAAAACCTACTACCCTCTCTGCTGACCTCCTCCCTGCAGAGTACTTACAAATAGCTGCAGAAGCCATTGCATCCCCTATAACTATACTAATAAATAGAACCTTGTCCGAAGTTACTATCCCCTCCCTATGGAAGATATCTCATGTCATCCCACTTCATAAAGGTGAAAATTCCACAGAATTATCCAACTATAGGCCAATTGCCATTCTTTCCCCATTAGCCAAAATAATGGAAAAATGTGTTCATAAGCAACTAATGCAATACCTAATACAAAACAACTTACTATCTAACTCCCAGCATGGCTTCAGGCCACATCACAGTACCACATCTGCCCTCCTTTACTTTACAAATGCCATAAACCAAAATAGAAATGATAACAAGATATCCTCTGCCCTCTTTCTTGACCTGTCAAAAGCCTTTGACATGGTCAACCATGAACTCCTCATTCTCTCACTGAAATCTATGTCCCTAAACAGGCACACAATCCAATGGTTCCAATCATACCTAACTGGCAGACGACAGGCATGGCAGAACAAATTATCCAACCAACTACCAATCACTCTTGGTGTCTCTCAAGGCTCTATACTAGGACCACTACTCTTTTCTATCTTCATCAATAACCTCCACAAAGCTATTCCTAAGGCTACCTGCATCCAATATGCAGATTATTCCACTCTCATCTGCTCATCCACCTCTCCAGCTGACCTACAAAATGCAACCCAAAATACATTTAGCACTATTGAAAACTGGCTCACCAACCAATGTTTGCTACTGAACCCCAACAAAACCAAACTTTTGCTCTTCACTCCCACTAATAGAGCCACCCCTTTCTCATTCACTATTACTTCCAACAATGGTACCACCATCTCCCCAGATACTCATACTAAACTTCTAGGAGTCATTATAGATAATAAGCTCAAATTTGACCTACAGGTCAACAAAACCGTTCAGACCATCAATAAAAAACTCGGATCAATGTACAGAAACAAGGCATTCTTAACCCCACAGGCTAGAATAGCAATTGCCAGATCACAACTACTCTCTACTCTTATTTATGCTTCTCCAGTTCTCTCAAACCTAAATAAGTCAGAACTTAATAAGCTCTCCATAGCTATAGCCATATTGCCAGATTCGCAACTAACTTCACCTACAGAACCCATCAGTGCCAGAACCTGAAACCACTATGTTGGCTTGAACTCCCCAACTTAATTAAACTAAATCAACTCTTAGTTGCCCACAAAGTTCTTAACCATACTGAAAATACCCCCTCACTCTCTAATATAATAAAGCCATACAACAACCTGAGGTCACTAAGATCGGCCGACAAAATAATGGTCCAAACCTACAAAGCTAACAATTCTGCAGGGGAATCTCTGTTTGCCAACTTTGTTGGCAAGACCTAGAATTCTCTACCAAATCATATCACCCTGCAATCCTCCTTAAACCTTTCCAAAAAAAGCATAATACAGCATCTTAAACTCAACTGGCTTTGTCCATGTTCCTACCCTGACTAAACTGTATCATTAATCACATTAAACTAACCAAACTGTTTTCTACTACATTCTGACCTTTTCTACAAGCATAATGTGCTGATCTTGTAACTGTGAGTCTCTTTGGAAACAACGCTATAACATTGTAAATAACTCTTGTATAACTTTTTCAATGTAAATAACTTGATGTGTAAATTCTTGAATAAAACTGTTGTAACCTTGTTGGAGCTTTTCTCCCAGGGCCTCCGCTGAAAATGGACATATATCCAGTCGGACTATCCCGGTAAACAAATGTAAAATAAATAAAATAAAATAAATAAATAAATATGCATCAGTTAAAGGACCAATTAGTGCATTTCTGATTCTTATATAATGTTGTACATATGCTAGCTGCTCGTGATCAATTGCTCTTTGATAATGCCAAGCATTCCCAGTGGTAGTTGTCTCTAAATGTCCTATTTATCTGTATATGGTTTCTTCTTAATTATATAAGAATTACAGTACAAGGTCAGATATTTTAGTTGTTCATAATAACTTAAATTTTCACATTCATGAATGCCCTTGGTATATTTATGCTGTGCTCTTTACCAGTTTACTCATCCCTATTTTTTATCACGTATCCATGTTGTTATTCCATACTCTAGTTTGGGCCATGTAACTTACAACAAACATTGATTTTATAATTTCTGATTTCCTTGACTTTATAAATCTTTTTGTTCAGCCTATGGGACTGTGATTATTACTAACCATTTGTTTGATATGAATACATCCAGGTACTTAAATGAATCTACAATTTCAATCATGGTGTGCTGTATAAACTAATTAAACCAAAGAGCAGAATGAAGAGACACACACACGAATTAATGTAAAGCGCTTTTCGTTTATGCCACTACACAAACTTCATCAGACAAGGTAAAAAACACATTGGTACATTTAAATACAAACAAGTAACCAATCAGAATGTGTTTAACACAATACATTAAATTAAAATGACACCACCCTCATTACTAATAATATAATACACTAAACCCTACTTAAAATGTAAAACTGTAACTTTTACAAAGATAAAAAGTTCAGAATCAACGCTTTAAACTTCTTAATTTTAAAATACTACTAATGATGCAACCTTCATTTAAACCTGGCAAACTATAAGCGTTCAGCATAATTTGCCAGGATAGCTCTAATTCTCCAAGTTTTAGGGCATCAGGTCCACCTCTAACATCTCTCTGTACTTGATCAATGACAATGAACATAAACCTGTGGTTAGGAAATTGGACAATGTGCTTGGCCAGAGCATTATCTAGTTTCCTCTTCTTTATAGCATATAAATGCTCGTACATTCTGTTGCGAAGTTTCCTCTCAGTTTTACCTACATAAAATGCAGGGCAAAACTGGCATTTCGCAAGGTAAACAACTAAGCTGGAATTACAATTATTTCTCCATCTCAGTGTAAATTGTAAATTATTAACACTGAATCTATTAGATTCCAGAATGTACGAACAATAATTACAAGATTGGCATTTGTACATACCTGGAGTCTTAACTATGTTGTTCTTAGACTCACAATAATCTTTAAGATTCTTGCCTCTCCTGTATATCACTATAGGAAGTTTACCTACACTGTTAAAAACTTGATGGTCACCTTTAAAGAGTTCCCAATTTTTCAACAAGATCTTGAAACACCTAGCACTGTCAATATTATAAGTAGTTATAAAAGACGTGGGTGCATCATTCACTTCTTGGTCAGTAATAGTACTAGTTGATAAATTAGGTAAATCACTCATGTTACTGGGTGGAATAGGCACAGCTCTATTCAAAAGTGGTGTATAAAACAATGAATGACGTTTAAAAGAAACTTCGTCAATAATCTCATTGATCAGTGGTTCGGGATAACCACGAGCTAGAAACATACGCTTCATAAATTCACATTCATTACTGAAGTCACTGTCAACAGTTATAATTCGAGCTGCTCGAACTAGTTGTCCCTTGACAATTGCCCGTTTTTGGTGGTGTGGATGACAACTAGAGTAATGAAGCATAGAATTACAATACGTGTTTTTCCTATGAATAGTAGCTGTGTACCTGTCAAGAGCACTGTCCTTAGACAATAAAATGTCAAGGTACGCTATTGAGTTATTGTCAAACGTATGTGTGAATCTTAAAAAATTGGTGGTTGAGTTGAAATAATCAACCAGCGTGTCCCCAAGTACGCTATCTCCATCAAGCAAGATGAAGATGTCGTCAAGGAAACGGGTATAAAACACTATATTGTCTTTAAAGGTACAGTTGTGCATAACAAAAAGGTGCTCCCAGTAGGCCATAACCATGATGGCCACACTGGCACCACAGGGTGACCCCATGGCTACGCCTACTTTTTGAAGGAAAAGTGACCCTTCAAACATAAAGAAATTGTTGGCAAGAATAGTACTTAGAAGTTCCTCTACCAACAAACATTCATCAGGGGGACACCCCTGCAGATTAAGTACCTCGTTTGTCCACTCAACAGCCTCTTTATGGGGAATACAGGTGTATAAATCCTTGACATCTATCGTCAAGAAGTTGTAACAAGTTTTATACTCTAACTCATTGATGTTTCTCAGAAATGTCCAAGAGTCCTTGCATATCTGTTTGATGTTAAACAAATATTTTTGGAGTATAAAGTCAACTACTTTGGCACATGCATATGACAAAGACCCTCTACTATCCACCAAAGGATGCATAGGAGGGTTTCCCACATTTTTATGAATTTTGGGAATACCAAATAAGCAAGGAACTCTTGGGTAAGAAATGGACATGTAGTTATACATAGCTTGAGTAATCCTACCTTCTAAGTAAAGATCTTCTATAACATTCCTAATCAAACTATATGCCTTATTAAGTTCTGAAATAGAACTAGTAGTGTATGAGGGAGAATTTAGTAAGTTGCTCATTCTAGAAGAGTAATCTGTGTTGTCAAAAATGACAGCATTTCCACCTTTATCTGGCTTACAAATTCTGATGTCATTCATTTTTATAAAATCTAAACAATCCCTTTCCACGTAAAAATCTTTATTGATGTTATAGAACCCAGCATGTTTATTAATAGCTAGGTTACGAATATCTAGTTCGCAAAACCGTTCAAATGTTTTAATGGTAGGGTTTAAAGGTGGATTAAAGGTACTAGGAATTCTAAATTCACCAGGTACACTACCAAGAGGTTCACCCATCAACATGTTTAGATTAAGTTTCCTGGTGTACAATTTTAAATCTATAATAGTTTTAACCAGGTTCAACCTGCGAGGTGGCACATAAGTTTGACCCTTAGACAACAAAGCTATTAAATCAGTGGAAACCTCTACTTTAGAAAAATTATAAACTGTAAAATCACCGCTAATATAATGCAAAATAGAAGGTGAACTTTCATAAGGAACCATAACATCACAAACAACAGGTATGTCCACAACGGTAGCTGAACTGCTATTGACATCCATGTTATTAGACATATAACATAGATCGGTTAATTCAAAGTTATTACTGTTATCTGCAATGTTATTCATACAAGTAAAAGATCTGGCCGTGTTCTTGTCTAGTTCCTCTGTTTTTTCTTTTGATTCACAGACCCCATTGGTTGTTTTTGTCGTGCCCTTAAAAAATTAGGGTTATTAGATCTTAAATTATAGTGACCAAGGTGTTGATTTTGTTGCACAGGGTCATTATTATTAGGACCTTGTTGGAATGTAGACTCTTGGGAAACCCTAGTAGTAGGATTCCCATTATCATGCTGGACACTGTCGGAACGAACGTTGTTACTGTTAGTATGACCAGTAGGGACATGAGATTTCACATTGTGCCACATGGTGTGCTGTATAAATATTCAACATTCAGTACATATCTCCCAGATCTCATATGCTTTTTTTTAATGTATTTATCAGCATATTATTCTCCTATGTTCAAACGGTCAATTTAATCAAGTTCTTATTCAGACATAATCTATCTGTAACAGGTGTAATCAATTTATCCATTTCCAAGTCATCTGCCTTAAGACTGTAGAACAGCTCAGCTGAATAAGATAGATTTGAAAGGAACAACCTAAACAAGTATGTTCCTAAGACAGAGTCCTGTGGAACACCCTGAATGTAGCCTAGAATTTCAAAGGCTCAGTAACTGTATAATACTTGCCATGTCATATTTGTGAGCCATGCTGCTATCTGTCTTATCAAGATTGCATCAATACCTAGTTGGTCTAATTTATTGATAAGTGTTTTGTGTATGTCACTATCAAAGGTTAAAGTTAAGTTAATAAAAATTATGTCACAGAACAATTTTTCATTTATATATGTAATTATATTATAATAGAGCATCTGATATATTATAATAGAACATCTGATATATGGTGGTTGTAGACCTATAGTCAAAATATGTATACTGATATATGGTTTCAAGTCACAACCTTTTCGAGTCTGACAATATTTTTTTCCAAAATAACCTTCTACATTATTTTTATACACTCAGGAAAGCAAAAATTATGGGTTTATATAACTATGGGATTGTCCTATTCCCCTTTCACTTAAAGATGAGTTTAACAAGTGCACTCTCACTTAAAAATGAGTTTAACAAGTGCTAGCTCACTTAAAGATAAGTTTAACAAGTGCATGTCTCCAATCTTGAGGAATCTTAACACACTTAAATGACCTACTGAATGACAGATACAATGCTTCTGTAAAATCATGCTGTAGTGTTCTCATGTCATTATTGCTAATTCTGTTACTTCCCTGTGTTTACTAGGGTCCAGCTTATGTACCTATTTTTGAATATAATCTAATTTAACTTTGGTATCTGATGATAGATGGGTATTGCTAGCACAATTTATTACATCCTTTATGGAGTCAAACTATTTTGCATAACATTATGCAAATATATCTGTAATCTGCTCTGTCCGAGAATAAATTTTAAAATCTATATACAGTTTAGCAATCTGCAACCTATATGTCATTACTACCACATCATATATATTTATAAAATGGTTTCCTATTATGTTCAATATCTTTTTAGTTTTCTTCAATTTCTTTCTTGATCTTGTCTCACACTGTGTTTAAATTGTCTCTCAAGATTTTTTATTTCAGTTTTCACAGTTATAGTTCAACCTCATTCCCATGTCATATTTTTTTCTCTATCATCTTAATTAATTACTATTCTAGATAGTTTTTTTTTATTGTTTGTATTCAAACAATTTCACTTTCAAAACGTGTTACATTCTTTCTGCAGTTTTCCCACTTTACGCATCATCCAATTAGTTTTACATAAGGGCCAGATTCCGTAAAGCTTATGGGATCTGACATATTACACTAATATCATTAGCTTGTGGATATCATTAGAATATGAAATATATGACAGGAAGCTCAAGAACAGCTCATCAAACAATGGAGTATCGCAGTATGAATGGTGCACTAAAGAAATGCACAAGAAATCCATAAGTAATAAGAAGTAGCTATCCAATCACATTGTACATTAACAGAAAAATGATTACAAGTCAAAAATCCTGACATTGATCCATATATATATATATATATTAAACAGAATCTGTAATGTAAAGCTAAATACAACTACGGAATGCAACTGAATTTGTTATGATACCGAAAAAAAAAAAAAAAAAAAAGCTAACTATTTAAGGTTGCCACCTGTCCCGTTGTCAGTGGGACGCTCACAAGTTAAGCCACCTTATCCCGTTGCCTGCTCTATCAAGTAGTGGGACCTGAAAAGTCCCGTTTTTGTGATCGCACTGAATTGCCGTGGAAAAGTCACAATTACTTCTGGCTTTTTCACGGCAATTCAGTTACGTCACCAACCCAGACCTGCAGGCAAAGCTGCTGCCAGTTAGGTCTGGGTGCTTTAATTCGTGCAGCAATTGGCTGCAATTCATGAAAGGGGTGAGGATTGGGGCAGGAAGAGCCCTGTAAAGATCGCGGCTGTAGGAGCGCTTTGTTTTAAGCACTTCTACAGTCGCTAAAAAGACCAACATTTTTTTTTTTTTTTATAACAAGCGATCCAGCCAGCCAGCCAGCCATCCTCCTCCATCCAGCCAGCCAGCCAACCATCCTCCTCCTCCTCCATCCATCCAACCAGCCAGCCAACCATCCTCGTCCTCCATCCATCCAGCCAGACAGCCAGCCATCCTCCTCCACGGTCCATCCAGCCAGCCATGGTCCTCCTCCATCCATCCAGCCAGCCAGCCAGCCATCCTTCTCCATCCAGCCAGCCATCCTCCTCCTCCATCCAGCCAGCCAGCCATTTTCCATCCATCCAGCCAGCCAGCCAGCCATCCTCCATCCATCCAGCCAGCCAGCCATCCTCCATCCATCCAGCCAGCTAGCCATCCATGCAGCCATCCGTCCATCCATCCATTCATGCAGCCAGTCATCCATCCAGCTAGGTATCCATTCATCAAGCCATTCATCCAGCAGCTACTCCCAACAACCAGCTAGCCACTCCAGCCAGCCATCCATCCAGCTCCCAGCCATTCATGCAGCCAGCCAGCCATCCATTCATACAGCCAGCCATCCATCCAGCCATGCATCCATTCATTTAGCCATCCATCCATCAAGCCATCCATCCAGTCATTCATCCATCCAGCTGCTACTCCCACCAACCAGTTAGCCACTCCATTAGCCATCCGTCATACCCATAACAGCATCTCCTTCACCACTCTGGTGGTGACGTCATAGTAGAGGGTGTGGCCAGTGTCATATTGGCCATGCCCCCATGTCCCACTTTGGCCTGCTTAAAAGGTGGCAACCCTACAACTATTCCAATATAAGCTTAATGGTATTTATAACATACATTTTCAGGAATAGGCACAAAAACGTCTCAGACAACTATGGATATTCTCATAATTCATCCATTAACATAAAATATGTGCTTCAAAACTGTGATGCCATTTGTAACACAGATATGTATTGACAGCACTTTTTAGAGTAAGCCCCGAGACAACTGCAGATATCGCTATAATACATGCATTAATAATATATAATGATGGCTTAGACTTACGCATTCCAATGGAATCCATACATTTTTTAATAAAAAAATAAAGGTGAAGGTCAATCATGGCCACATCAACATAACTAATATTTGCTAACAATGGGTTTGGGACTTGTCTGGGGGAGCAAGAGTAACACACTCACACACACACACACACACACACACACACACACACACACACACACACACACATGGAAAATGGAAGATAGAACAGAAGATATGGGGTATGGGTGAAGAAGAGGGACACAAAGAGGGATGTCAGAATAGGAAAATCGGAGAGAAAATCAGAGGGACATGGGTATTTTTTCTGTTATGAATAGAAGGAAGAGTAAACATATAGGAAAGAGGAAGAGAAGGATATCACAGCAAGTATAGACATAAACAAATAGCACAACATAAAAGACAGACAAAGGTTGAAAAAAAACCCAGTAAGGACAGGTAAATTACACAGATGGCATACTACACAGTACAGGTAATGGAACGTTGTCATATGGGTGAGGATACATACCAGCAATAGTGAAATGCATAAAAACATATCTGCCTATGCACAATCATGGTGCATGTCACAAACTGTGTGGCAGTCATACCTGGATGTGTATGACAAATGGTAGATGTGTGTTCCTGGGTAATAAAGTAGGATCACATTACACATTGGATAAATACACACATATCCTATTAGTGCATCAGCAGTGTAGGTGTAAGTCAAGCAACATCACAGATGGCAAATGCAGATCTAACAATGGTAGATAAATCCACTAGAGGACAGAATCAAACCTATGACCATGCATGTGAAAGGCAAACCACCAAGCACAGTGCCAAACAGAAGCAGTACAGAACAGCAACAAAGGCCACTACATACACAGGTAGGTGTACACAACCCAAACAAATGTATAATGGAATACTTACATGTCACCCACATATTCCACATCAAAGATAACGCAGAAGTGGAGATGTGTATGTATATCTATCAGTGGCATAAACAGAATGTACATGAAAATAAGATTGATACACATACATACTCCAATGATATGTAATAATATGTTCAAAAATGTAACAGTACATCATAATTGCACAAGGATATGAAAAAACAACACTGGGTAACATACAAGTATAATGAGAACAAGGATGTATTGCAAGAATTAGTCAGCAACTTGTCTGCACATGTCCTGCATTGTAAAATGGCCATACATGTGCACCACACCACACTCAACATATAGTCCCTGAAAACCTACACCACCAAAACACACACATAGAAACACAAAACACACACCTGCATTCATGGAGGCTCTCAATAAAAACCTGCCCAAGCAACAGAGACCTCCAAAGCAGACATGCAAGCAACCTCCAACACAACCCAAATGACAAACAGCCCACAAACTCAGTGTGCCACTCAACCACAGCCCATAAGGCATAACAACGTACCTAACATTCTAGTCATAGGTGACTCTATAGTCAGGTACACAGATGTTTCACTCACCAGGTTAAACAAGGAGAAAGTTACTGTCAGCTGCCTGTCAACTGCCAGGATCTGCCACATAACACATGCACTCAGGTCACTCTGCAACAAGTACAAATATGACTCTCTCATTGTCCATGTTGGTGTGAATGACCTGAGACATACCTCCCTGGACTACATGAAAAGAGACATGGTAGAGATCTCTGATATTGTAGCCCAGGCAGGTATGATCCTAGCCCTGAGTAACATCCTGCCATCACCCAGAATGATACCACAGTACAAGGACAAAATGATTGACTTCAACAATTGGCTAAGCTTTTGATGTCATTCTAAGGGGATCCAGTATCTGTCTGCCTGGGATGACATAGTCGACAGACCACGATGGTTTGCCAGAGATGGCCTGCACCTGTCACTCTTGGGATTTGTGATACTGGTTAAGGCTCTTGCCACAGCTATAGTGCCTTTTTTAGGCAAGGTTCAAACGATAAATTCACCACCATAACAGGTACATGCAAGCACAATCTGAGGGTAATGCTACTCAATGCTAGAAGTCTAAACCTCAAAATGCTCTCACTCGAGGCACTCCTTAAAATGGAGAACATCGACATCTGTGCAGTGACAGAGACCTGGTTCAAGGCTTCAGAGAGCACCCCTACATTACTAGGCTATAATTCATAGCACACCTTTTGGCCACCTAACCTGGACCGAAACACTAAAGGCGGAGGCATGTCCATATTCATTAAGGATGTCCACATTTCCAGGCTAGTTGCTCAGCATAATGCATCCGAGATTATCCAAGTGCAACTAACTTTGGGCAAGACCACAATCCAAATTGTAGCTTGCTACAGATCCTCCACCATGCCCTAGGATTCCCACTCCTCATTTCTTGATACACTGGAAAATATTAGGGTACAACCTAACACCCTTATAATGGGAGATTTCAACTACCCCACCATTAACTGGGAAAACTACTCATGTACCAACTCTTTTGCTCAATATTTTCTAATATTCATAAATTCCAACGGCTTGGATCAACTTATCAACACCCCCACCAGGGGCAGCAATATCCTAGACCTGGTCATTACCAACATGGGTGACTGGTATTCCACACCAGATGTCAATTCCTCATTGGTCAGATCCGACCACAAGCTAATCACCTTAGACATCCACATACCACCCCCACCCCCATTAGGGAAACCACCGTAAAAATTTCTTCAAAGCCAACTTCACGCTTCTTAAGACAGAAGTGGCAAACTTCATGACACCCATGTAGATGGACAATAGAGGTACGACTGCTGAATCCTACACAAATGCACTCTATAAGCACTTACACAAGTGCATGGATCGTGCTATCCCTAACAGTACCAAGATGCTATCCTCCAAAAAAATGAAGCCAATCAGGTTGTCCCCTGCCTTAAACAAACTCTAACAACAGAAGAAAGAAACTGCTGCAATAAAGAGTAAAATCCCATGATTGGAGAAACTCCTTGGTCAGCCTCATTCAGAAGCTGAAATCCCTCATAAAATCCTCCAAAGCTAGTTACGAAAACAAAATCACCACTGTTTCTTAAGACAACCACAAAGCATTCTATAGCTATGTCAAGAATTTCAATGGCAACACTCAGATCTGCTCGGAGTTCCAGCACAATGGCACTAAATATACAGAACCAACTGATATTGCCAACATCTTGGCAGATAGGTTCAGTGTTAACTTTACTCCCCTCTCACCCCCTAAAGGGCCCATCTCTATACCTGAAGAATGCAAAGTTCCTGTAATCACGGCTGCTTAAAACCGCACTCTCCATAGCCAAGAACACAGCATCCATGGGACCTGACAACATCCAGGGCTGCAGTCTACATGAACTACAGAACGAAGTGGCACCCTACCTAATTAAGTACCATGTTCAATCATAGCCTCACCTCAGGCTTTGTGCCCACTGAGTGGCACACAGTGATGGTTATCCCACGCCACAAAGGCGGATCCACCACGGACCCTGGGAACTACCACTCCATTAGACTGATGATCCTGGTCTGCAAGGCAATGGAACGTATCATTATGGAACTTATAAACAAAGACAGAAGGTCTTGCTAACAAAGTTTATGGATGACTGCAAACTAGGATGCAAACTAGGAGCCATAATCAAAACTCCTAATGATGTGGACATCCTACAAAATGGCCTCACTGAGACAGATGCCTGGTGGCAAAGCCATGGCATCAAGCTCAATGCCAAAAAGTGCATTGTCATCCCTTTTGGTAAAAATTCTGTACCCATGAACTATCACATAGGTGATAGTCTACTTAACACCAAAAGTGTGATAAGAGACCTTGGGACACAGGTGGACAGTAGTCTCTCCTTTGATAATCACATCACCACAGTAGTCTGGAAAACCTTCTATGTGGCACAAATCATCACAAAATGTTTCCCATCCAGGAAAAAAGAGGGAATTGTTCCCCTCTACTCATCATTTAATAGACCCATTATAGAGTACAACTCCCCTTTTGGTATGTACATCACAAGACATCTACAACAAGTGGAAAGGCCACAGAAATACCTCACAATTAGGATTACTGGCCTCAAACAGATGCCCTATTCAGACCGTCTCAAAAAACTCCAGCTTTACTGAGTCACATATTGGCTACTCAGAGGTAATCTCTGCCTAACATACAAAGCTATGTCAAACCCAGAGCTGTTGGACATGTTCCACTTAAAGAAATCCAAATCACTCCGAGCTACATGCTCTAGGGACCTAAATCTTGTCACCACAATAAACAAAACATGCTGGAGGGATAGATTCCTGTCCTAGAGACTTCCCATACTCTGGAAAAACTACCTATCTATATCAAACAAAGCTCCTCATTGGCACTCCAAGAAAAATCTTGATGACTGGATGGGAAATAGGAAATTCACCCCGGGGACCATTTCTGTGGCTCTGCTCAACAGGAGCACAGGAAAATAATTTTATTGGGTAGCAAAAGCCAGGATACCTTTTTGGCTAGGCTTATATAAGCCCTAGGGCCAATAGCCTAGTACCTACCTATGAACCTATGAACCTATATGTTCACTGTATCACATTAATGCATAGTAATGGTCAGTAGTTGCAACAAAGGCAAACATATCTGCAAAACATAATAGCAAAATATGAAGGTGGGAGGGAGATAGACAACCTCAGCCCACATCAGGGTAAAGCAGTACAAGATAAGCTGACACAATGCAAATGCATGTGTACAGCACATAGGGTGCTGTAGAAGCCACATAGAAATACATTAACCAGATGGAAATGTATGTCAAATGGCAGTAATGTGCAATCATGCCACATCAACATGCATTTGTAAGTAAGCTAAAAATTACAAGCACATACACATATACTCTCATACAAATGTCTAATAAAGAAAAAAAGGTGTATGTCAACCAACCTGCTCATTATGGAGAAAACAACATTACAGAACATCAGCAGTAACTCAGTGAATGCTCCCATGCTAAAGGTACATTTCTGTGTCAGTATGTATCCAAATATGTGCACATACATGTACATTTGTTTAAAGTGTACAGCTATTTGTGGAAGATGTAAACTGATGTAAGTACATAATAGACATGGAAATGCTATATACAACAAATGCAGTGTAATGTACTGTTAAAGAATGTGTTATCTGTAACAGTGTGTACAAATTAATGCTGCATTGCTGTTTGATGCACATAGACAGGATATACCTGTATATGATGCCACATGGCACTGGTATTGCCATCCCATGGCACACAACACCACATCCTGCCTATGGTACCTTCATAACAACTGTCATCCAAAACATGTGTGGAATGACATGCCTATCTGTTGCACATATCTAATATGGCAAAACACAAATCTAAGGTATAGCACACTGTTAGTCAGTCACCCTAGTAAGACATATTTACAAGTTACCTCTTGCAGAAATAGCTGCAGACTAACTGCCGCAATGCACAGACAGTTGAATGTGAGAGGAAAGTGCAATGTGTTAATGTGTGTCATGGACACAGTGAAACTGAAGTAAATGTCACATGATAATAACAGATAAACATTGCAGATACATAGTAGTCATGCACAAGAGCACATATATAGTCCAATCTATGAAATGGCAATCACCATGTTGGCAGCATAACACAAGTAGAGCACACAGACAATACTTACTGATCAGAGGGACCAGGATGACAGGGC
This sequence comes from Protopterus annectens, assembly GCF_019279795.1. Lineage (NCBI taxonomy): Eukaryota > Metazoa > Chordata > Ceratodontiformes > Protopteridae > Protopterus > Protopterus annectens. The sequence continues at coordinate 1,732,726,352 of NC_056743.1, forward strand.
TTTGGCTCCTAAATGACCTCATGAATTATTGCCCTGAATGAATCATGTATAGCCCATGCCATAGCCTCAAAGAAGGACCCCATCATGTCATGTATCATGATTTGTATGAGCAGTTACAAAGTGCCATTGTTAAAATGAGGAGAAAGTGATATGACAATATTTTGAACAATAGGCAAGCCATATGAAAAACAGTTGAGACCAGCAACATGATAATTGGCTGAACACACATTAATATAATGAGTACAACAATAAAAGCAATGTGGTATGTTTAATCAACACAACTGGTGACATATGAGAATCTGTCTGTTACTAACAGTATTGTATGTATAAAGCTGTATTGATTATCTACCAAAAGTACTAGCAAATCAGTAGCCTGAAAAATCAAAACATTGTGAGTATGCTTGCTGATAATGAACTGCTGCAAATAAATGTGTATTTGCTCAAGTGTCAGTTAACCTAGGATATAACTTTGTTACTAAACAAACACCCAAGGAGTTGGGACATTTGTAATAGCAATGTTGAACTGCAGTGTATGCTGAATATGAACTGCTGCAATCACGTCTATCTGCTCACTTGTCAGTAAACCTAGGCAAGCATCTTAAAGCCCTTTTCCTCTACTCAGTCCCCTGTAGACTGCTGAGAGGTGATCTCTGCCTGGCTTACAAGGCATCCACAAACCCCACAGTTATGAATTTCCTGCATATTCATAAGTCAAGCAGTACTAGAAATACAAGGTCTGTGGAACTTAGTTTTGTCTGTGACTTAAACAGAATTTGCTGGAGAGACAGATATGCGTCCTAGAGACTGACCCTCCTACGGAACAGGCTGCCCATCCCTGTGAAGCTGAATTCATCTATCACCCATATTAAGTGCAACCTAGACCAGTGAATGAGGAGTAGGAGATTTGCATTGGGCCCGGCACCCATGTTCCTTATGGACAGAGGTTGCTTATAAATGCCTGGCCCTCAATGCCCTCTTTGGATACAGGACATCAGTATTTTTCTGGAGAAACGTGGCTACACTTAGAAAGGCCCCAGGTTGTTAGTCTAGCAAAAATCTATGACTGCGTTGCTACAAAAATATCCATGGAGTTGGAGGTAGATGCAACAACAATGTTGAAATAAAGAGCATTCCACACAGTCTGCATACCTTAACACAATAGAAATAGATTCAATCTGTAAGTAGACAGACTATGTACAACCACTCAGTGACTAATAAACAGTCATACACAAGAATGCAACAAACCATAGAATATAAATAACAACTAAAGCACATAGACTTGTACACAAAAGGTTTACCTCACAGTATGTGTGATAGATACACCAACCCAACTGTTATTTAGGTTGTGGAGTACAATTCTAAAACTGTGTGCTAAAACAATGGCTCAATGCTACATGAAAGTTCAGTATTTTTAGATTTCATTCACAGTTATAAGCCAGCTATCGTGTGATGATTTCACTTATCTTACTGATGCATGATGGGTATTTTTGCATCATAATCAATATAATGTAATTGTGAAAAACACAGGTCTGTAAAAGCAGGAAGATGCATTTCATTTAATAAAACAAGACAAATAATCAACATATATCTCTCTCTCCGCTGCTCCTCAAGTCTGTGCATCCACTCGATGCTTATGGCTCTGTTCCTATTGCAATCCTCCTCGTCTGAAATCAGAAAATAGAATGTATAAATAATATTTTCCTCAAATAACAGTGATACATATTTTTCAACATAGTTTCTAGACTTTTATTTCTAAAGAACATTAGATAATTGCAATACAGGGTGACATTTTTACATTTCTCAGCACAATTTCTAGACATTCTTTTTCCAAAGAACATTAAATAATCACAATATACAGTTGACATTTTTGCATAGAGGTGTTAATATCTCTAAACACAGATTGGAGGACATACAATTCAAACCTGCAACCCCACTCTACATCAAAACTGCAAGCTTGTAAGCTACTGGCCTAGCTAACACATCTTGACAAAAAATGCATGTTTTGTATGTAGTGAAAGGACTTCATTTTACAACTTTATCTGGATGGGGGTGTTCTACTAAAAAGGATCTTGGCTTAGGATTCCAAAGTATGAACATGTGCTGGTTATGGAGCTAAACAGTTTGAAAATTACATTCACATCAGCACTGTGTTCATAAACAACAGTAATGGATAGCATACATTCTTCAGAGAGTGGGACAATTTCATGTAGCATACATATTCTGTGAACAGAATCACATGTTGCTGTACATAAAGGACACAATAAGGTATGTGTGAGGACCATGACATTCCTTGCCTAAGTGCACATCTCTAGGAAAATCTGAATTTCAGCTGTAAGACTGTCCTTTCACCTCCCTCAGAATTTGACTATGATGTACTAGAATTGATTGTAATAGTTCATGATAAAACAGAACGTGATAGCACTTTTACAAAGTATACAATATTAACCAAAGAATTGCTCAGACGTCTAATAGTATTTAGCAAGCATTGTTGACCCTGCTGTTAAATAGCTGATGTTAATTAAACATTACAGATTATTGATATGTTCATAGGAATTTGAAAAATATCCAAGTTCTTTGCAACCATGCTCAAAATATATGTTGATATCAATAAGTGAAATATGCTTCTCTAAATTAAAGCAAGATACCAGTTTCAGATATATGTGTCCCCTCTCTGGATTTGAACACAAAGGACACCAAAATGTAAGCAAACTGGCCTGTTTCCTTAAACAGCAAGCTAAGAGTTAGTTCATATTAACCCTAAACTAACAGTTACTGGCTGCTCTACAAACCCTGTTGTTAAAAAGCTGATGCTATTCGAGTGTTATGGATTACAGCCATATTTGTAGGAATTTGAAGACTAACTCCGTCATTCATAACTGTGTAGAGCATAAACATTAGTATCAAGTATTAGAATATGCTTCTTCAAAAAAATGCTGTGGGTGAATTAAACCAAGATAACAGTTACAGATATATGTTTCTCCTGTATGGAACAAGTATTGCAGAAAATAGCTGAAACACAAACTGCAAACAATTATTGGACATTTTATTGTACAGAAGTAACAGCTCTCAACACATAACTGGAAACATGTGTAAGCAGTAGGACAGACATTCCTTTTCACGTAAATACATGTGTCTGTGTACTTTCTTAGGGGGAATGATTGGATGAAGTTATGTACATATTTTTATTCCAATGTATAACGGTACAGTAGGTGATACTGTGGTACTGTAATAGAAGAGTATAAAGTCCACAATCACCACAGCCGAGGTGCTATAAAGTTAGTGATGGACAAGGACAGGGGCTATGTGAAATTATGCCATTAGATTTTCTAAAACATACAGATGTCTACAAAGGTCATAACTATGGACAGTATACACATTATTAAATAAATTAACAACATGGGAATCAAACCCACATTCAATAGGACAGTATTTACCAAGTCCACTTAATCATCCTTATGAGCAATTACCACAGCAGCTACTAAATGGTTGTAAAAACATCTATCTGATATATATGGGGCAGAAAAATATCTGTAAAACCCTTAACGATGCTTAGGTATGCGTAGACTATTGACACTTACTGTAGGACCTATGGGCTGCCTCCGCACCTTGGAGACCCTCCTTTGAAGCTCTTCCACATCACTCAGATGCAGGTCAGCATAGTGGTGGTGAACTTGCAGTCCAGTGCCATTGATCCCCATCCTCTGTCAGTACTCCCTCACAATCCAGTTCCATACATTGATCATGGCAAAGTTTCTGTGTCTGGCTCTCATCTTCTGCTGCAATCTGGCATACACAGTCAGCATCAAGGTAATCTCCTTATTGCTCTAGTTGGGCACACAGATGTGTCTCAGCCTCCTCGAAGTAGCCATCATGATCTTTAAGTTGAAGAGGTTTGGAAATTAGAAACATAGAAATGGACACCAAGATACCACTCAGCTTGCAGCTAACAATGGCCTGATCAGTAAATGTATCAAAATCAATATTTGAAAGTGGTGCTGGTGTCATTTTATCAGATCATTGGAAGATAGCAGGCACATGCCACATATGGTACCATTTATTTAGAACTATTGGTTGTTTATGCAATACACCTAGGTGTTCAGTGCATTAATGCAAGCTACACTGAGGTGCATGAATGGGATTCCAAAAACTTGAATTTTAATGAACATCATTAATTATATATGGCACAAATGGTACTTAAAGGTGGGTGCACACTAGGTGCACTTTGATTCTGTGATTCGGAGTAAGACTTTCATTGGCAATTGGTAGCATTTCTGTTTTGGTGATTAGTAAATATCTTCAAGTTAATCACTTCCAAATGTACCTGTTTAAATTAATTGTTACTAAAAATGTTATCTTTAACAGAAGTTGTTATAATTACAGAAGTGCTGTTGTTTTGATTGTATTTTAAATAATTGATTCCAGTCCCATATGTAGTTGTGTAAACAGACTTATATTGCAAATATTAACAGTATATGAAGGCTAATTTACAGATTATCTGCAATTCGTACTGGTAATTCCTTGCCTCTGTGCTGTAACTATGGAAACCTATGAATTCCAACACTATCCATATCTAATATGTGGTGTTGATACTATGAATATTTCTCTGTTCATGTTGCCTAACAAAACTGTTAAAATATGTACTGTTACTGTTGCAGCTATATCTTCAATGATGCTTCTTAATAAAGGTGTTAACACAACTGGTGCACTATGCTAAGGATCTGTACTGTCAGTGACCTGCCTAGAGATCCTGAGGTATTCTGTTGTGTTCCATAAGTAGTTCAATTGTTACTTACTGTAGTATTTTAATGTGAGTTGCAAGGAGACTGCTGTGGCATGATGCTATTGTCTTTAGATCTCCATTTAACATATATGTAGTGCCAGGGATTCTAATCACCCTCATGAAATATAGAGTATTAGTTTTGCTTATTTTACAGATGTTATGTATGAAGGCATTGTTGCTACTTTTAATGTCACATTAGTATTTATCCGAGACAATGTTATACAGAACTTTGCATTGCACAGGAATGTATACCGTTTTTATTGACATATGCTGTTCACAGGAACAAATGCATAATTGGGATCACACAGAAATAATATCATGTGCATAACACTTACCTTTCAGATGGCCAACCATCCTAGGGTTAACAACTTCTCACACAGAAAACTAACATCATAATTGATGCTCTCCAACAACATGGATGGAGACTCCTAAGCCATTCAGGTGATATGGTTTAGAGAAATGAAATCTGGAACAATCTCACCAACATGATCAATGCAGTTGGTGATCACAACCAATCTTGTGAAGCTTGTAGATGATGTTTCTTAGGCATGATACTTCATTCAGCCAACAGAATGACACGTTATGAGGGATCGAGGGATGCCACCAGTGGTGGACCACCATTGACCTCTGATGACATCACAATATTTCTGGCCTCACTGCATAAAGCAAGAGGGGAGCAATGCATCCTTTGTGGTGGGAATAAAGCTAGAATTCCAGGCCAAACATGTATATCTTTCTTTTGACTACATAGCTGTGTATTGAGACAATCACTACATATTGCTGTAGCATGCATATTCATGTATTGTGGTTTTTTGTTTATAGTAGCAGGGTTGAGCCTTGCACACACATCCACACAGGGTGGGGATGATGAACATAAGTATAATGATATGTACTGATACACCTGAAGGCCAGACAGAGCAGTCCAAACAACATTTTTAATGCTGTTTGCATTAATATTCAGAGGTCCATCTACTCTGTGATTAAACCAGAGATCAGCAGTTGATTGTTTCCATACTGTTAGTGTGATGGCTACCTTGTCATTGCCTCAACCTCATTTCATAGCACTGCTGTTTACTGCCATATTGTTATTTCCCCAACACTGTACTCTATGGGTACATTCAGTGCAGGCCCAAGCTGTGGAGGTTCAAGTATAGACGGACCAGTATGTTATAGCAAAATTGTCACAGCTTGCAGCAATGTATAGCACACCTGTGATACCTGACATTTATGTCAATATTTGTCAATGCATGCCCATTGGGTGTACAGTTGCAACATCCATCATGTCAGCCATTGCAGCCCATGTTATTGTGTTGTATATATGATGCTGTCAGTATTATTTTTGCTAAATACATGACTGTGTTGTCTGTCTGTTTACTTTCACACTGCAGAATCCACAGTACAACCCACAACCTATCCACAGTGGGTGTCTGTCAGTGGTATGATATTAACTATGTTTCATACCTATCATTGCTGCCAAACCTGCAGTTGTCCCCCATTAATCCTGTGTCCTTCTTATCATTCCTAGGCCAGTCTGCATCAATGTCATTGAGTGCGAGTGCACATATGAGTGGTATGTGTATGTCACACAGTCTGTATTTAACTGTGTTCAAATAGTTAATGGTGTCAATGATGTGATCGATAATGCTGTTTTTTTTCCATACAATAGTTGAAGTTTATCCCTCTTCAACAGCATCATCTTCCCATGAATTATTTTCAGGTGTGTGCTTTTTTTATCACATATGTGACGTATGTTGGCCATGTAACCAAATTATATACTTCATTTATGTACAGTCCTAGAAACATACGTACAGTAGACTTTATGTAAAGTCATTATTATTTGTAACATTGCAGTGTGATATATATGTCATATGTCTTTGATGATATCCATCTTGTGATATAAGCACATTGTCCTGATCTGTGTCTCTGCATCTTGTAACACATCACCTATTTGTATAATCTAGCAGTGCATCCAGCAATCATGATATGGTTCAAAATGTATCTTATCTTGGCAGTATGACCCCTATTACAGAGGACCTTGAGGTGTTTGGAGTGTCCATCCATGAAGTTAACAGTGATGTTGCTGCAGCTGTAGCCTCAGATGTAGAGGTCAACTTGCCTAACCATTCGGAGAATGTTGGCACATTAGATGTTGGATAGGGTGAAGCTGTTGACCAACACACCCAAGTTGACACCACTACTGATGCCAGTTCTGCAGAACAACCAGAAACAGTGCATCAAAGTAGACATCGGCAAGCAGATGATGTGCATGGTCAGGTGTCAGATGGTGTCTAACTCCTGCTGCAGGCAAATGAACAGTCACAACAATGAACAGTCACACCAATGGCATTATTCAGATGTCTTTGCACTAGTCTATGCCATAGATAGTGTTGCATATCAGCTATGTGTCATGCATGAAGGACAAGACGACAGATGCAAGTGACATTATGGTGGCATTGTCTGCTCAGAATGATGGTCTGCTAGCTGTGATATGCTTGGTCGAAACCCTGGCCTCCATGGTACTGCAGTAGTGTCATACTACAAGCAGCATTCTGCATTCCCTGACTGTGTTCAGCAGATTGCAACCTGTGAAAGGCAGGCCACTTGTCTGCAGAACCATCATTGGCCATCAAGAATCACTGTCTGTGGTCCAAACTGCACAGAATTCAACTGCTGGCCCATTTGCTGTGGTCTCCCCAGTCACAAGGTCTTCAACTCTGAGTCATGCCCCTTCATCTCAATACGGTGTTGTAACCACATCATCTCATTCATAGAGCAACCAGGGCAACATGTGTCTCTACATGATCCAGGGCAGAGTGGACCATAAGATGTGTAAGATATCAGTGAGGTCTCTCTAGATTAAACTCGAGTGTGTCCAACAGTGTAGTGCACATAGCTGGCTCATATTACTGAATCACAACTTTACTGTGATATTTGTCTTCTGATAGTAACCTTTCTGCATTATGCCCTGTGTGATTTCTCATTTTTCATGTTATTATATTGTAGAGATATGTATGTGTAGCAATGGTGTGTGTCCCTTATTGTTTTCCATACAGTGATACAACAATCTGAGTGTATATGCATACCTGTGTCACTTGTGCCATGAGTTGATGATCCCTGTTGTGAAACATTTGCATATGTTCTTGTTATAATATGTTATGATTACAGTTTTATGTTTGATGCTCAGTGTGTACATTTAATGGGTAATTGCCATAAGATGCAATCTGCATTGCTATGTTGGGGCAACACATGAACATCAAGGTTCAATCTGTGTACTCATGTACATATGACCTGACATGACTCAAGGATGTGGGGCAGACACTGTCATGTTGCCTGGGCCTGCACTTGTGGTTGCACCCTATGTTGGCTATACCTGTGTCCTCTGTCCCCTATGTCCACATGTTCCTCCTCTGATACCTGTGGAATGTCCTCTTCAGACATCTTGGGTTCTTGAGGTAGTCTACCCACATCTGCAGCTGGAAGACTGCCATGTGCTCTGGTTAGCATATTGTGCAGCATGGCACACATCATTATCATCTGTGCTGCCTTTTCAGGTGTGTTGCAGTGCACCTCTGGATGTGTACAGACATCTGAAACTAGCTTTCAGTACATCAGACACACACTCGATGGTGTTTCTGGTTATTGTGTATGTTATTTTGTAGGCCTCCTGTGCAGGGATGGATAGTTCACTGCATGAGGTAATTAGCAATGGCTCAAGTGGATAACCACAGTCAACTGTTATAGGGAGTAAAACACTTTTGCTCAGGGTGGACATTGTGAGGGATATCCTTAACTTGTGTCCTAGCTATGTTCTTGTACTTAACTAGAGGCAGTCCTTCAGGTATGTCACCTTGCTGGAATGTGTAATGTAGCCCTCAGTCCACTGTTCCTCCAAATGGCAGCATAATGGACACTTCCAATGTGTGTTACCATGATGTTTGTTATGCTTCCATCTGCTGCACACACAACTTGGCAGTTGATGAATGGTCAGTCCTTTCTGTTTATGTATTAGTCTGCTTCAGGATGTACTGTTGTCTTTATAGGTATGTGTGTGCAATATATTAAGCTGAGTATATGTGGGACGTTTGTAATATTGTAAAACTGGTGCATTAGAATTCTCTGCTTCATGGGGTTGGATGGAAAGTGCATGTAGTTATCCACCTTGCTGCAGACTGCTTCCAGGAGTTTTGCCAGGATATGACTATCAGCTGTCTGTGATACTCCCACAGCATCCCCCATGTGTCTCTTGAATGACCCCAGTGTAAGTACACCTGGCTCAGACATACTTTGCTTTCAAGGGGAATGAGGTTTCATCACAGGGTCTGCACAGACATGTGGGGCACACATGTCACAGACAGCCTGCCCCAATTGTCTGTCTAGCTGGTATCTGTTGATTATTTGCTTGTCTGACAACTAGTTTAGTAGCAGCTTTGCTCTGACTCTAGCTTGCTGTTGCTAGGGTGCACAGTCATAACCTCACTTATGGCTTGTGTCACTGCAGCCTATTGCTGTACATTAACAGCCAGTGGCATTTTTATATACTTTTTGATGTTTTACTACAGATTTTATTGTAATCTGTAGTATTCACTTGAATTCCTTGAGGTCCATAAAGCATATACAGAGGATTTTAGAAATGGAATCAACGTGGCTGTTTGTCACATTTAAGTTGTGCACAATATGTTTTGATAACAGATCAGCATACATGGAATCTCTAATTATCCTACTCTGAATACTTGGGCTGCCTTCAGTATGTCTTCTGACATAATGCCCACAGCAGATATGCTGATGTCTTCCTTCAGCCTGCTGCACTGCCCATAAAGAGCTTCTGCAAACTTTATGGATTTCATCCCTTAGTGACTATTTGTCTTCCATATAGTTTGTTATTAACCTTCTGTATACTGGTTTAGATTTCAGTTTAGCCGAATAATCTAGCAGTAATTTAACCTCTACAATCTCATTATCACTGCACATCAGTGATGGTAACATGTGACATCAGTAGCAGTCATTTCTTTAGGAACACAATGTCCAGTATATTCCATCTCCTGGTATATTTGTTTACAAGCTGCAGTTGTTGCTCCTGAACACAGATTGCAAATGATTTCCTTACTAATGCTGTAGTATTGCACTGTTTCATTTTGTCTGTGGTTGATTTAAGTATCCAGCAACTATTATTTTTCCTTCCAGTGTTTAATACACGAAATGCATGAATTCTTCTAGGTTATCATCACTTGACTTTGACCTGTACACTCCAACAATTGTTATTTGTTCCAGGATTTGATTTAATGTCAGTTGCACAATCTATAGTATTGATGTTGTCATCAAAATTGTAATAATCATGTCTCACAACAATCTTTAATCCCTATCTTAACACTGCCCCCTGATTTTTGGTTAGCATGTCTGTTACAGTAAACACATTTATACCCTGACAGAATTGGTTTATAGTCATTGTTCTTTAACCATGTTTTACAATAGCAATGTCACTCTTGTGTGAATGTAGCAAATCTTCCAATAAAGAAACTTTATTACTAACGCACCTACATTAACAACCAGCACAGATTCATCAAACAGCCCTATAATTCTGTACATTAAGGCATTCTAAGGCCCTACACACAGCCTGTATTTTTGCTCATGGCAAGCATAACACTATTTAATGCTAATTATGTTTGTTGCAAATGCAAGTATCATTTCCTCTAGTAATTGTAACTTCAATTATTAGTATATAATTTCTGTTTAGATCTAAAAAATCTCCCTCTTCTTATTTAGTAATGTCTGCTCCATCAATTGTTAAAAAGAAATAATCTTCAGCATTATTAGTTTTCCCAATCTTGCTGTTTGCATTGCCTAATTACAAGAATGCAGTTCTCATCCAGTTGTATTTGTACATCCATGGCTTGAACCATGCTGTCATCTTTGATCTTTGTCTTCATTTTTCTTACAGTAATGTTTTTGAGCCATCTAAGTTCAATTTTGATTTCTTCCTTTTAACCTGCCCTTTGCCTCTTTTTATTTTAAATTCTGTTTTGGAAAAATATGCCATTTTTTGTAGACTGGATATTTTGTGATTGAACAAAGTTATTATTCTCTGTAATCTATGTTCTATATAACAAAACATTGCCCTTTATAGTATATATATATATATATATATATATATATATATATATATATATATATATATATATTATCCTTGTATTGCAGACATTAATCAAATTATTTTTCTTTGCTATTTGTTGTGAATGTCTCTTTCTTTTTTATTTTCTTCTATAGCCTGCACTTCCTCATGTTGCTGAATATGTGTATCTTGAATTCCCAACTTGTAATAAGTTGTAAAGAGTAGGAGCAAATTACATAGGAAAAATGGGAATTGTGGGAACAATACATGCAGAAAAGGAATGAGGTTTAAAAGAAGAGAGGATTTGTGTTTGACTGACAATGACTGGATAGATTGTAAGTGATGCATGTTTGCAACTACAATTGCATCAACATGGTTTGTGATGTATGTTTGCAACTAAAATTATGTCAATATGGTTTGTTTTCATTTATATAAATGTTTGAGTGCCTATGTGATCATTTAATAAATAATATGCTCTGTTTGCACTTTACCTAATATTTATCTCATCTGCCAAGTCATTAATATATGCAACAGCAGTTCTCCAAGCTCTGTAATTGCTCAAGTACAATCATCATTGAATAGTCTAGATATCATACAAATTTTGACATAAAGAACTCAAATTTCCAATGTTATCAGGTGTTACCTGTATACACACCTCATTTAGTACACTGGGTAAGACACAAGAAATGTGTGCTTTCACAAATTATTAATGGCATACTCAATTAAGGACTCAATGGTCATTTACAAGCAATAAAAGAGTTTTAAAAGAAATGTACAATCAAAATTCATAATAATAGATTTCAATGAAATGATAACAATGAGCAATTTAAGTTCAGTGTATGAGGAAATTACACAAAGAATATGCAACTAAATATTAAACTAAATACTCTAAACTAAGCTTGTACAAGCAGAAGTAATTCATAAAGTCTCCATACTGACCCATTAAATTAATATCAATTATTATATTTTAAATCCATCCTCTTTATATTTCTTTGCAAAACATCTGCAAAACTGTTTCCAAGAGACTTGCTCTCAGTGTAAGTAACCACTTACAATGACAGCAAACTGTGAACAGGTGTTTTGGAATCTGGTAAGCCTGTTTATATATATAGGCCTTATGCTGAAGTAAGTCACTTATACTGAGAGCAGGTGTTTTGGAATCTGGTCCCTGTAGTAAGCCTGCACATAGATAGGCCTTGTACCGAATGAAGTTACTTACACTGGGAGCAAGTCTTTCAGAATCAGGGCAGACTTATACTGAGAGCAACTCTTTTGGGATATGGCCCATATTCTTTCCTCAAGTACCTCACATTTTAAATTAATTTTAACTGGCAACCTAAATAATAAAATCCTCCACAGGAAATCCCATACTTCACAAAAATATATAAAACTTTTCCTTCCATTATTTATAGAATTTCTTACATCATATTTTAATTCCTTTTAAGGATATTCCATATAACATTTTCCATAATATTGGTATACCATAATTTTCTGTTTTCATTAATCTCATTAATTTTCACCTTCCATGATTTTATTTCATTCTTATATTCTATTTTTCCTATCTTTTTTGCTGTTTACCACTTCTTTTCCTTTCTTTGTATATCCATACAGCTTCATACCTTTCATATAACATTTTCCTCATCCTTTGCAGCTCTCTCACTTTCTGCATTACTCAGAAAAAAGTGCATAGTTACCAGGTATGGTACATCATTTTTTTTTCAGATCCAAGTATTCTTTTTATTGCATATAATTCATTTTTTTTCACTGGATTCAGTTATAATCTCCAAAAAATACATTTCTAACATCTATTTTGATATATTAACTGGAAACATGTGCATTGTCAAAAATGATAATTTCCCTAATATGAACATATTTAGCATATAAACTTTTTTTTTAGATAAATGATAGAATAAAACTTATCCACCATGATAACATTTTGTAATTTCTTCTAACGTTGTTTTTCACTTACATTTTCACACTGTCCAAATTTCACTCCCAATACAGTTATCTCCATCCTTGTGTAATGTATTCCACTTATTTACTTAGTTTCACCAAGCTTATACTTTTTGCCTTAACTGTAACAAAGCTTTCTTAAATAATTCTCCACTTGTACCACTACTTCACTCATCCATATTTTATTTTTATTGACAATCTCTAAATCATCTGCTTATGAAAGATAAATTGATATTATAACTCCCTTTCTCTTCTCCTATTTTGCTTCTTTCATTTCACATATACATATGTGGAATATTGCATTAATTACCAGCAGAAACAGATATTTACAAGTTTGCTTAACTCCTCTACCAATTTCTGTATTTTCTCCCATCCAACCACTTGCCATAATTTTCACCCATGACATTTCATAGCAGATTTTTTGTGACATTTATGTTTTTCTCCTACCCCATATGTCTTTAGAATATTTTATATTGCTTCATGACTAATCTTGTTAGATGTCTTTGTCACATTACATCACTAGTCGTATTTCCTTATTTTCTTTCAAAATCAAATTTCCTACTTCTTTTACTATTATTAACATTTCCTTCACCTCTCTTCCTTTGATTCTGAAAACCCCTTACCCTATAACTTTATCCAAAATCTTTTGCATTCTTTTCAAGATTATTTCATAAAGATTTTATAATCTGTATTTCATTTTCCAGTGTTATTAATCTCCAATTTTTATATATTTTCTTTCATCTTTTTATAAAAACTTAATTCCTCCACTGCAAATCCCTCCCTCTGTTATTCCTTTCTCCATTCATTCATTTACCATTTTACATAATGGTAATATCAAATTTTCAGTCATCACTTTATTCTCTGCTGCTGATTCTTCATTTTCTTTTTTATTATTTCTTCCATTTTTATCAAAGTAATTTCCTTTTCTAGAGAATTCCTATCATCTTCAGATATTTTTCACGATCCATACTTCTTTTTTCACTATTTCCTTTTCACACATTCTACCCAGAAACTTTTCCACAATTTGAGTTTCTTTCTGCCTATATCTAATAGCTCCTTCTTCATCAGTCATTACATTCATTGTACCTCCTCTTATTTTTACCTCTTTTCCCCAAAACAGTGAGATTTCCTCTTTTTACTTAAAAAAGCCTTTGCCTAGACAATATATTTAACTTTTTCCTTATTTTTCATTCAGCTTTCTTTCTGTGGTCTTATTATGATACCATATTGCTGTATTTCTTTTTCCTACCTTTTATGATTTCATTATACGCTATCCCATTCATTTGTTTCATGCTTTTTTTAAATATTTTCTTGTCTTTTTCATTTTAAGCCTCAGCCAATCTGTCCATTTTTGATAATGTACTTTCATTATCATTTGCATTTACCATAAAATGTTATGCTCTATTTTCAGTTCATCTGTTTTATCAATCTCTCCAGTCAGTCTTATTATTTTCCCTTTTTATTACTGCACTGCCATCTGTTATTCTACCCTATGCCAGTCTATGATCTGAAAACTCAGCCATTTCTACTCCACCTGTTATTTCTTTCATATCTTTTGAATATACCACATAATCTATTTCATAGGTTTATAGGTTCATACTAGGCTATCTGCCCTAGGGCATTTATAAGCCTTGCCAGAGTGTATTTGGCTTTCACGACCCATTTTAAATGAATTTTGCTATGCCCTTTTTTGAGGCAAGTATACTGTGCCTCTGTCTAACAGTGACACAGAAGTGATACCCGGGGTAAACCTACTACCTCCCATCCACTCATTAAGATTCCTCTTGAAGAGAGTCAATGAGGGACCCTGCCTAACCTGGACTGAGATTTTATTCCAGAGTGAAGGGAGCCTCTGGGTTATGAATCTGTCCCTCCAGCATGTCCTATTTATTTCTGTGCTGAGGTTCAAGTCTCTCGAGCGCGTAGCTCGATGGGATTTGGATTTTCTGAGGTGCAGCATGTCCATTAATTTCGGGTTGGACATGGCTTTATACGTCAGGCACAGATCACCTCTGAGTAGGCAGTATGCCACTGAGTAGAGCTGGAGTTTCTTTAACCGGGCAGCATATGGCATCTGTTTGAGCCCTTTGATCCTCTTGGTGAGGTACTTTTGGGGTCTTTCCAGTTGCTGCAGGTGTCTGGTAAGGTACATCCCAAAAGGGGCATTGTACTCAATTATGGGCCTGATGAGGGATGAGTAAAGAGGCACGATGACCTCCCCTGATCTAGATGTGAATCCCTTCATGATTAGGTGGGCTATATAAAATGTTTTTCTAACCACTTTGGCCACGTGGTTGTCAAATGAGAGATTGCTATCAACTTGGGTCCCCAGGTCCCTAATTACTTCTTCCATACTTAATGGATTACCACCTATGTGGTAATTTGTGG
Source organism: Protopterus annectens (assembly GCF_019279795.1). Lineage (NCBI taxonomy): Eukaryota > Metazoa > Chordata > Ceratodontiformes > Protopteridae > Protopterus > Protopterus annectens. The sequence goes on from NC_056743.1 coordinate 1,732,741,579, forward strand.
GCACTCTGTTTTTGCCAAAGGGGAGGACTATACACTTTTTGGTGTTTAGCTTGAGGCCATGGCTCTGGCACCAGTTGTCTGTTTCTATGAGGCCCTTTTGTAGGATGCTTGTGTCGGCTGGAGAGTCGATTATGGCGCCCAGTTTGCAGTCATCTGCGAACTTGGTCAGCCACAGTCCTTCCGTGTTAGCCTGTACCTCCGAGAAATATATACCGAACAAGAGAGGTCCCAGGTCTGAGCCTTATGGGACGCCACTTGTAACTGGTTTGGAGTCTGACATGGCTCCAGCTATTCTAACCATGTGGGTTCTGTCCTTGAGCCAGTTTGCAACCCATCTAGTGACATAGTGGTTTTTATTTAAGCTGGTGAGCTTATCTATAATGCCCGAGTGGGCTATTGTATCAAAGGCTTTTGCAAGGTCCAGGTAGGCTGTGTGGACCACCTTCCCCTCGTCAGTGGCCTTGGTGACTGTTTCAAAGAAATTGACCAGGTTTAAGAGGCAGGATCTGCCCATAACAAAGCCGAACTGGGTAGGATCCAGTGTCTGTAGGTCCCCAATATCTTTATTTATGAGGTCCATGATGATCCTTTCCATAGCTTTGCAGACCAAGCTAGTCAAGCTTATGGGCGATAGTTTCCAGGATCTGTTGAGGCACCACCTTTGTGGAGAGGGACCACTGTTGCTGTACGCCACTCTTTGGGTACATATCCTGTAGTAAGGCTGAGATTGAACAGTAGTTTTATGTTTGGGTTTAGTTCTTCTTGGAGTTCATGTAGGAATCAGCCCGGGACACCATCTGGTCCCATTGATGCTGTGTTTTTTGCTTTGGAGAGGGTGGCTCTTACCTGAGCATCTGAGATGTCAGGGGGGCAGCACTCTGCTGGGATAGATATTTGCCCTTTTGGTGGGGAAGGGGGGGAGACGTTTGCACTGAATCTGTCAGCAAGGATGTTGGCAATGTCTGTGGGTTCAGTGTATTTTTTGTCATTTTGGAATAATTCTGTGCATATCTGGGAATTCCCACCCAGGTTCCTAACATGACTAAAGAAAGCCTTGTGATTATCCTTAGTGTCCTGTGCAATTTTTCTCTTGAAGCTGGCCTTAGACGATTTTATGAGTGCCCATAGTTTTTTGCTAATACTGATCAGAGATGCCTTCCCTTTTTGGGATTTTGCTCTATCATGTAGTAGCTTCCTCCTTCTGTTGTATAGTTTGTTTATGGCTGGGGTCCACCAGACAGGACACCTAACTTTGGAGGATTGGGTCTTGGTTTTATTTGGGATTTCATGATCCATGCATTCCTGAAGGTGTTCATAGAATGCATTTATAAAGGATTTTGGGGTCTTGGCCGTATTTTCCACAGGCCCTGGGGCTTTGAAGGATTCCACCTCAGTTTTGAGGAGTGTGAAATTTGCTTTAGAGAGGTTTTTCACTGTGGTTTTCTGGGCAGGGGCTGGGGTCGGGATGTGAATATCTACTGAGATTAGTTTATGGTCTGATCTTACCAGTGAGGGATACACTTTTGGTCTGGAGCATAGAGTCCCCATGTTGGTGATGATCAGGTCCAGTATGTTTTCCCCTCTTGTGGGAGTGGCAACAAGTTTTTCCATAGCATTTGAGTTTATAAATTCTAGGAACCTTTGGGCTAGGGTGTTGGAGCTAGAGTAATGCTCCCAGTCTATGTTAGGGTAGTTGAAGTCACCCAATATAATGGTGTTTGGAGAGACCTTCATATTTTCCAGTGTTCTCAGGAAGACCGAGTGGGGTTCCTAGGTTTGGGAGGGTGGTTTGTAGCATGCTATAAACTGGAAGACAGTTTCACCCACTGTTAGTTGCACATGGATAGTCTCTGATGCTTCGTGCTGTGCCACCAACCTGGAAGTGTGGGTATCTTTGACAAATATTGATACTCCCCCTCCTTTTGTGGTTCGGTCCAAGTTTTGGGGCTGAAAAACTTGGTATGAGGTATAACCTGGTAGTACTGGGGTGCTCTCAGGAGCCTTGAACCAGGTTTCTCTTACTGCACAGATATCAATGTTCTCCATGCTAAGGAGAGTTTTGAGTGCGTGCATCTTGAGGTTTAGACTTCTGGCGTTGAGTAGCATTACTCTTAGTTTCTTATCCCTTGTGATAACTATGGAGGTGGGTTTGTCTTTTGAGCCTTGCCTAAAAAAGGCATTATGGGGGTGGCAAAAGCCTTTACCAATATCTGAAAGCCCAGGGGTGACAGGTGCAAGCCATCCCTAGTGAAGCATCGTGGCTTGTTGAGCATGTCATCCCAGGCAGACAGGCACTGGATCCCCTTTGAATGACACCAATACTTAAGCCAATTGTTGTGGCATCATTCTTGGTGAGGGTAAGATGCTACTCAAGATCAGGGTCATACCGGCTTGGGCTACATGCTCAGAGAGCTCCTCTATGTCTCTTTTCATGTAGTCCAGGGAGGTACATCTCAGGTCATTCACACCAGCATGGACAATGACTGAGTCATAAATGTACTTGCCTTGGAGTGACCTAAGTGCTTGTGTTATGTGGTGGATCCTAGCACCCGACAGGCAGCTCACCATGACCTTCTCCTTGTTCAGCCTGCTGAGTGGGACATCAGTGTGCCCGACAATAGAGTCACCTATTACAAGTGTATCAGGTGTGTTGTTTAGACTTAAGGGCTGTGACTGTTCGGCACACTGGCTTTGTGAGCTCTGTGTTGCATGTGTTTTGTTTTGGGGTAGCGGTTGCTTGGGTGTCTGCTTTGGAGGTCTCTGCTGCTTAGGCAGAATTTTATTTAGAGCCTCTGAGTATGTTTTTGTGTGTTTATGTGTTTGGTTTGCTGTCGTGGTAGGTCTATGTGGGACTGGAATTGTAGTGAGTGTGGTTTCCTTCTCCTCCTGACTGGTTACGCCAGTACTGAGTTGAAAGAGCTTAGCCTCCAGTTTGGCTATATGGTTGCATCTCTCACATGTGTTGGAATTTGTTGGGAGGAGGAGAGGGTTGTCTGTGTACATGAGGCAGTTGTAACATTGCCTCAAGATTCCCAGATTCACCAGCTGGACCGGAGAGGAGATTGACAACTGACCTTTGGACATGCTAGAATAGTATTGGGAATTTCCTTATAATTGAAAAAAAGGGCCAATGGGGAACAAAGTACTCAAGGGGAGTTTGTGAGGGTGTAGTGCTTTTAATTTTTTAGTGCTGTCTTATATAATTGCTTTAGTGAGCAAGTGCCAGGCTTTAGAGTGGGAATAGGGTGTTTATTATGAGAACTAGATCAGTTCTAAGGGAAAAAATGAAGAGCAGACTTTGTGGAGCCGAGAATGGTTTAAACCCAATTAAGCGGCGCTGCCCGATGCTGTGCTATGCGCAAAATCGCACAAAGCCGCGCTAAAGTGGATTTTATACAGGGGGACTTGAAAGAGCTAGAAATTGGCCCCAAACAGCCAATAGACTACCAGATTCTTGTGCTGGGAACACTCCTCCAGGGATAGATAGGCTGCTCTAAGCTCCACATTGCCACTGGTGAACAAAGATGCCCCCCTTTATCCAAGAAAGGAAATGGGCAACACAGGAGCTTTCCAAAAGTCCAGAATACAGCAAAGCCTGTATTTGGACTACTCTAGGTCAGGAAAGATAGGAAACGAGGATATTTGTTTTTCTTTTTTGCAACAAACAGCAGAAAAATGCAATAAATATGTAACACAGGCTAGCACACTTGAGTGTGTAGCCTCAACAGGTAAATGCAACAAACAGGACAAACTTTAAATTACAAGCGCAAAAGCGCGCTAAAGTTGGCTTTAAAGCAGGGGGTTAGAAAGAGATAGGAAATGGCCCAAAACAGCCAATAAGCTACAGGTCACTGGGCTGGAACCACTCCTCAAGGGACAGATAGGCTGCTCAGAGATTCCAACTCTCACTGGTGAACAAAGAAGCTTCCTCCTATCCAAATAAGGATATGGGCAACACAGGAACTATGACACAGCCCCAGAGATCAGCAATACCTGAAGACTGGACTAGGTGGGAAACAAGGATTTTTTTTTTTTTTTTTTTTTAGAAAGTAGCAGAAATTAGGTACAGAAACACAGTAAATGCTTTAATTCGGCTAGCGTACTTGAGTGTGTAGCCTACCAGTTAAACTAAGCAAAAACAAACTTTAAAAGTGCAAAAAACTCAGAAATACAGGCAGGAATGCAATAAAACAACTTTGCAGAGCTTATTTAGTTAAAGAAACAGAGAAGTCTATATATACAGAAAAGCAGCTAAAACACACAAACACTTCAGATGCAGTGCAACCTAGAGCACTTGAGTTGTAGCAATGTTAAGGCAATGAGCTAATGACACTAGACTGGGAGGAGTGTCACAGATCAGATTTACAGTAGGGGCGGGCAACTGCAAAGCCACCAAGTATAAGAGCAAGACACCAACTGGGAGGGAAGGTGGGGACAATAGCCTACAGACAGTAGCACTAAAGAAAGCACAAACAGATAAAGATTTGTAAAGATACAGAATGCTTTTAACTGCAGACAAATCAGTTACTTGTGCAGATTAGTTAATAGCAATAAAATACACTCAAAGACTAAAAAGCAGACAATAAAAGTGCTATATATTAATTGTTAAAAACAATAATCTGTATAAATAATAAAAAAAACAGGATACTTATGTATCTCAGCTAACAGCTGCGGTGAACAACTCTTATCCACTCTGCTCAGTGTGTATAGACAGAAACCCGGGCCGTAAATACCAGAAGAACAACTTTTTTTTTTTTTTACAAGAACACAAAAGAACTAGCCCCCACTCAGCAGACTATTAACACAATCTAGCAAAGTTAAAGAGAGGCTTCAGCTAGAAGTAATAGCCTACAGACAGTAGCACTAGAGAAAGCACAAACAGATAAAGATTTGTAAAGATAAAGAATGCTTTTAAATGCAGACAAATCAGTTACTTGTGCAGATTAGTTAATAGCAATAAAATACACTAGAAGACTAAAAAGCAGGCAATAAAAGTGCTATATATTAATTGTTAAAAACAATAATCTGTATAAATAATCGAAAAAAAAAAAGCAGGATACTTATATATCTCAGATAACAGCTGCGGTGAACAACTCTTATCCACTCTGCTCAGTGTGTATAGACAGAAACCCTAAAAAGTTAAGGCTTAAATACCAGAAGAACAACTTTTTTTTTTACAAGAACACAAAAGAACCAGCCCCCACTCAGCAGACTATTAACACAATCTAGCAAAGTTAAAGAGAGGCTTCAGCTAAAAACAATAGCCTACAGAGAGTAGCACTAGAGAAAACACAAACAGATAAAGATTTGTAAAGATACAGAATGCATTTAACTGCAGACAAATCAGTTACTTGTGCAGATTAGTTAATAGCAATAAAATACACTTGAAGACTAAAAAGCAGACAATAAAAGTGCTATATATTAATTGTTAAAAACAATAATCTGTATAAATAATCGAAAAAAAAAACAGGATACTTGTATATCGCAGCTAACAGCTGCGGTGAACAACTCTTATCCACTCTGCTCAGTGTGTATAAACAAAAACCCTATCAAAGTTAGGGCTTAAATACCAGAAGAACAACTTTTTTTTACAAGAACACAAAAGAACCAGCCCCCACTCAGCAGACTATTAACACAATCTAGCAAAGTTAAAGAGAGGCTTCAGCTAGAAGCAATGGCCTACAGACAGTAGCACTAGAGAAAGCACAAACAGATAAAGATTTGTAAAGATACAGAATGCTTTTAACTGCAGACAAATCAGTTACTTGTGCAGATTAGTTAATAGCAATAAAATACACTTCAAGACTAAAAAGGAGACAATAAAAGTGCTATATATTAATTGTTAAAAACAATAATCTGTATAAATAATCGAAAAAAAACAGGATACTTATATATCTCAGCTAACAGCTGCGGTGAACAACTCTTATCCACTCTGCTCAGTGTGTATAGACAGAAACCCTATAAAAGTTAGGGCTTAAATACCAGAAGAACAACTTTTTTTTTTACAAGAACACAAAAGAGCCAGCCCCCACTCAGCAGACTATTAACACAATCTAGCAAAGTTAAAGAGAGGCTTCAGCTAAAAGCAATAACCTACAGACAGTAGCACTAGAGAAAGCACAAACAGATAAAAATTTGTAAAGATTTCAGTTCTCAAAGACCTCTTTTATATGTCCAGTCTCTATTTTTTTTTATTTTTAACCCCCATGTCTTATAACTTATTTTACTACTTTAATATATTTTGTTACGTTCCACACTTCATTCTCAAATTACAGTTAAAAGCTCCCATCATAATAATTGACACATTTAGTAGGACAAAGATTTTAAGTTCCTCCAACATCTTTTTCCTCTCTGACATATTGGTGCATGAATAAACAACAGTTATTCTTTCACATTTTTTTGCCTTTCCTTATATCATGTACCATCCAGGTACTACAATCATCATGTCCAGTATTCTTGCCTCTTCACTTAAAGAAAATCCTATTCCTGTACACATATCACTCCTCACTGACCATATAATGGTTTTACCCTATATAGCCTCAGTTCCTTTACTTCCTTCAAACAACTCATATGTGACAAACATGTAACACCCATGCTTATTTTTACACCATTCAGTCACTACTATACCTGTAATATAATTTAAAATGCTGTTTAAGTTTAGTTTCAATATTCCAAAGTCATCCCTTTTCTTTGTTTGTGTTGGTCTTTCTTACTTTCAGTTTTTGTTTTCGTTTCCTGTCCTGCACCCTTACTAATGATTTTGTATCAGTTTCTTCTTGTCCTTCTACAGTCATATTTCCCTCCCCTTTCTTCACTTCTTAGTACTAAGTATTTGTTTTTATCCTGTACTGTAATACTTTCTGTTTGTAAAATATTGCCTGTCTCGTTCCCATCTTCCTTCGCTATAGGATGCACATTTTTTTCTTCAGTTACCTTCTCCATAATACTTTCTTTACAAATATCTTCACTTATATTATCCTCAGATTGTCTTTCTTCTGAAATATTTTCTTGTTCTTCTTGTACTATTTCCTTTTCTAATAAAGGGTAGTCACACCAAATGTCCATATTCATTGCAATTTCTAAATTTAGGCCTACATTTTTTGTGTTATAGCCCCTTTTCCCACATCGAATAAATTTCCTTTATTACAGTCTTGTTCAAATTGCAAAAAAAAAAAAAAAAAAAAAAAAAAATAAAAAATAAAAATAAAAAAAACTTTAGGTCAAATCTGTTACAAGACTGTTCCCTATTTCTCATTTACAATTATAACATTAGAAAGATGCTGCACTTTTCTCATGCACATCCAGTATCACCCATACCTCCCACCATACCTGTCCAACATTTCCTTCATCATACCATTTTTAATCTCATGTAGCCATGGAGATAGTAGTGTATATTGAGTGTGGAGACAGAGCACCCCCCAACAAAGGACATGCCTTCATACTGTATATTTTTTCTATATTTTATGACACCTTTGCAGATGCAATGATAGTTGCTTAGATACTGCCAAGGAGACAGAATAGAATTGCTGAGTCTGAAATGAATGTTGGAAATAAGCTAAATTTCTAATGATAAAATCCAAGGAACGCTCACATTTTTCTTTTTAAATTTCTAATGAGTAGCTGCAGTGACTAATACATTGAAACTCTACATTTAGCAGTTTTTAAGATTTCTGGCTTCCAGAATTAATAGAACTACTAAGATGAAGGACATAGCTAGATATATTTATTGACTGTGAAACCTAGCAGTGACATAAATGGTAAGGTTGCATTATAATATTCTGAGATCGCTGAATAACTAGCAGCAGATGAATGGAATATAGAACTAAGATAGTATTATGGTAATGACAAATAGTCATAGCAGACTATTGTGTGAGGAAATAACTGTATAGTTACTTAAAGCTGCTTTTCCCCCCTCAAGCAAATTTGTGTTGACATTGTTTATGAGGACAGAGAATGCAGACTGTCTTGTGCTTTGATTATTTTATTCATTCACAGATCAGTAAGATGCAACAAACTGGTTAAGTTTCAGCTGTAATAAAAATGTCAAATTACCATGTTAAATTTAATCAAAGTCAGAAATGTCAAATATTTTATAATATTTCATTGGTTAACAGGTTAATATCAGAAAATATGTCCAGTAGGGCATTAGGAACTTAACCAATACAAAAACCAGTATCTGTTTCATCTAACTAGAAGGGATGAAGTACACAGTCCAGTGTGAATTTATAGAGCCTCATCCACCTATCATGTTTGGTTTTAAAGAGATTTAAGGAGCTACTTTGACACTGAGTGGGAGCTTGTTCCATAGGTCGGTAAGAATTTAGAAGAGATAACTATCAAGCTAACCAGTTCAGTTTATATTGCATTGTAGGTTTTGTTTATTTGTTTGTTTGTCTACATATTATTTATTAATGCATTTACTTATTCATCATCCATTTACTTATTTTAGAAGAGACACTGGACTAACTCCATAAATACTTATTTTAGCAATACCTTAGTGTTTATCATGTTTCAGATGCAAAGCGTATGGGACTATATAATACATGCAGCATATTTTAGAAGTATGTACTACATACATTAAATGTTAGTAAAATTACAAGATGGCATCAGATAAACACACAGAAAACAGACAGCATAACATACCTACAGACACTTACATTTTTAAAGAAACTGACCAAAATTACTTCTGGAGAAATTAGACATTTTTTCATATTTAAGGACAGGTTATGTTCTTTTTAACATATGATGGATTTTTTAATGAGAGCAAACAGTCTTTGTTTTAGTTTGTTAGTTGGGATATTTTGTAGTCACCCTAATGGTAATGGACATCAGCTGGGTATAACAGCTCTGTGTTTCTTATGGTTAGTTAAACACTCTGCTTGGGCTGTGCTGATGAGGTCACAACAAGGTCGAAATATGCATATCCACAGCTAGTGGGGTTTGGCTTTATTAGCCTGAAATTGTCCATTAAAATGACTTAAAAGTCATGGACTTTCAGAATTGCCATACAGCTGAAACACCTGATGTTCCTAAGGGTCATTTTCATGTATCCCATGTGCCTCTCATACAAGTTCTAGCTTGGCTGGAGTTTTCATTTAGTTTTTACTGTTTTTTTTTTCTGTGTGACCTTCTCATTCTTTGTTTTAGTTTATTTGGGATATTTTGCAGTCACCCTAATGGTAATGGACATCAGCTGGGTATAACAGCTTTGTGTTTCTTATCCTTAGTCAAATGCTTTGCTTATTCTGTGCTGATGAGAGCATAGCAAGGCCAAAATGTGCATAGCCACAGCTAGTGGGTTTTGGCTTTATTGGCCTGAAGTTGTCCATTAAAATGACTTAAAAGTAATAAGTCATGGGCATTCAGTAGCTGAAACACCTGCTATTCATAAGGATCAATTGCACATATCCCATGTGCCTCTGATGCAAGAAGTTTGAGAGGTCACTCAGTGGAAGATCTAACTTGGCTGGAGTTTTCATTTAGTTTTTATTAATGAGTGAGAACAGGGAAACGTAGGGGTCACGAGAATTATTACAACTTGCATATGGGATAGTTGGGGTAGAAAGTTTATCACACTAGTTTATTAATTATTCATACTGGTTCTTTCTGCATCTTTAAGAACTGATGTGTGTGTTGAATTGAGGTAAATGCAGGTAGTGTGCATTCTTATAAAAACAAATCGGTCACAATAGCCTTGGCTTTCTGTATGTTATCTTACCTTTCATAGGTTCATAGATGTTTACTAGGCTAATGACCACAGGGACATTTTTAAGCCTAGCCATGCATCCCAAATCTCTGACAAGTTCTGATACCCTTGATTAAGTACAGGTTTGAGAGATGAGACATTTACAAGCAGGGCCCTGAGAGATGAACCATTTACAGGTTGCTTGTGTTCATTAGAGCCATAGGTGTCAAACCAGAGATGGATTTCCTGTTCCCCATCCAATTGTCCAAGTTGCACTTGAATTGGGTTAGGGAGGAACTCTGCATCACATGAATGGGGAGCCTGTTGTATAGACGGGGTAGTCTCTGGGATACATACCTATCTCTCCAACATCTCCTATTTATATCACAGGCAAGGTTTAAGTCTTTAGAATGGGTAGGTCTGGTGGTGTTTGCTTCATGGATATGCAGGAGGTCCATCAGATTGGAGTCTGACATGTCCTGTATGCCAGGCATAGATCTCTCCTCAAAAGCCTGTAGGGGACAGAATGCAGGGATAGGGCCTTGATGCATTCTGCGTAGGATATTTTGCTTAAGCCCTGATTTCTTTTAGTGAGGAAGCTCTGTGGACATTCCAGTTGTTGGATATGCCTGGTTAGGTACATTCCAAAGGAGGCATTGTACTCAATGACAGGTCTGATGAATGCAAAATACAGTGGAACAATGACTTCCATGGACTTAGATGCCATACCTTTGTTTATAAGTTGAAACCCGACTATGTTAAAAGCCTTCTATCCTTTCCATAGCAGAGGATGCTTTCGATCCGTCAACCTTTGGGTTATGGGCCCAGCACACTTCTCCTGCACCACTCTGCTGTTTCCCTGGAAGTTTCTTGATCTAATATATTTCTAATATATGAGGATAGTTTGCTTCAGCAGGAGTAATATTAAAGAAAGCATAGTCAGTACTTCGGAATTTGTAAAGAGGCCTAGCAAATAATGACTATTCCATATACTGCAAAGGGTAGCATTTTATTTATTTCTACAACACTGATCTAGAGGGGTTAGACAGTACTCTGTGAAATGTAGTTTATATAACATGGTGTAAAGGAATAGGTAAGAGATCTGCTTGTTTAATAATCAAAATGTTATATGCTTATGAGCTCAATAGTGAAAACAAACAACTGTAGCTGCTTGGTCATCAGATTTCGATTTGTGATTCTCAGTCTCCATAGTCAGAGGGGGGTGGTATGCACAGATGAATGCTGCTGTGAGAAAGTATTACTTAATACAATCATCTGATTTTATTTATTTATTATTCTTGTTTATTAGTTTCACTGCATGTGGCTAAATATCTTTAAAATAATGTTTTTGCACCTGTCTTTGAATACACACCAACATTTGGTCCAATTAAATATTTTTGTATCTAAATGGAGAGGCATTTTATGTCATATCTTATTGCTTACAAAATGCACCAGCTTGGGAATACCTAGTTCAGTCTAAAAGAGATACTAAATATCATTTTAAGTCGTCAGCTTCAAATGAAGATGACTATGGTAAAGGTAATATTTTCTGTAGTTTTACTGTTTGAATTATTATTCAAAATAAATATTTTTAATTTCCTATGATAAGTGGTATTGTTACTGTGGAAGCTGATTATGAAAACTGGAAAGAAACAGAACACAATCCTTACAGTAGGAACACAAACAGTAAAATTCTTATTACATCAGTCACATGACTGGTTTAGAAAGCAAGAGAAAACTAGAGGTTAGTTGAAGATCTCAATGATTTTATATGAGTTCTGAAAGAGAAGCTGCATGCTACAGAAGGTTAATATTCTTCTTTCAGTATATAAAAATATGTGTATGTAGCAATACAGATGCTGTTTTTGGAACAGGTAAAAAGGCAGCAGTTTCTGAAATAATAGTATGGAGCTGAAGTGTCAGAACTTCCAGGATAACTTTCTCCTTAGGGGGCTTACAATTTATTTATCTTATTTAAGTAACTGCTTGGAACAATTAGTAACTCAAATTCTAAAGAGGTAAACATCTATTTCAATTTGTCTTCTATCAAACTGGTAAAGAGCCAATAGTTTGTATAGTAATACAGTTGTACTGAAATGTTAGAGATTGCTGGATATGCAAAGTAGTTCCGCTCATAGAAGCCTGCAATGTATTCATATTATTTAAGAAATTTTTGTGACAATCAGCTACTCAAATTCTAAAGGAGGAAGAATAATTCCCCTTCCCTATGGGCCCCTGCCGCAAAAGAAAAGTGAAGTCACCTGAGAGTTTGCTAGCGTAGCAGAGACTTTTAAAACTATTTTATCAACATGCACAATAAAAGTAGGAGTAGAATCAATCTAGAGACCTTGCTGTACAAAATAACTAGCAGATTCCGCAGGTGGGATTCAGATTCTTCTGCATATGGCAGACCAAAGCAAGTAATGAGAATGTTTCACCCATGGTACTAAGTGTCAGTTACAGGCATGAATTAGTGAACATACCACATCCGTCAACAGACACAGTACCAGGGAAAAAATACATTATGTAGTAATTGCACAGCACAAGTTGCATAAAAAAACACACATTAGGCAGACTAACATGGCACAGGGTAGGATACTAGCACTAGACTGAAGGGGATCAGCAGTCTCTACCTCTGATTCTGAGCAGTCTCTACTGTGAAAATTGTGGCCAGTCTGCTGTCAGAAACAAGATACTGACTAGTTGCAGATTACCTCAAATATTTATCAGCTCAAGTAGAAAAAAATTCTATGATGAATGTTTTAAAGAATTAAGTTGCCAAATCACTAACTGACTGGGGAAATTGACACCTTGCAATGCTGCTTTATATTCATGTGTACAGTATACAGCTTGTCGTCTTTTTATGTGGCACTTTTTACGCTGTACACTGCAAATCAGCATTCATGTGTACAGTGTAGAGCGTAAAAAGTGCCAAATAAAAAGATGAGAAGCTGTCGGGGTGCATTTTCTGCTTGAGAGTATACCATGCTCACGATGTGTGTGCTATACTTGTATGTAGAAAAGGGACACTTGGGTAGATGGGGGTCACTCATTAACAGTGTAGCCACTGTTGCCGCAGAAGCTCTAATGGGAAGGTCACAGTTAACAGAGAGTGCACTGCAGTGCTGTTTACACACCTAGTTTCATAAGAGCACTGAAGGTGCATGGAACTAGTGTCATTACAGTGGGCTGCCATTTAACATTCTGGGTTGTAGAACATGGAGAGAGGAGATCTGTGACGACTGTAAGATGGGCAAATGCTGAATGAACTATTGGCAACAGATCGCAGTATATCAAGAAAGGGCCTCCATAATTAATGATCACACTACTCATTTCCGACAATGAAATGTGTGATCACTTAACTGCAATGTGTTAAAAAACAGTGAGCATTAAAACACATTGTAATAACAAAATGTATGTACCCCGTAGGCTTGCTACTTGTTCACATTAACTCTCAGGTTGTTGTGCTTCTGTCTGAGGAAAGTTTTCTGAAATGTGATGATCTCAGACTCATTGAATAACAACAAAATCACACATCAGTGACAACACAACTGCCAAACAGATGTGCATCACAATTCTGCCCTGCTCACAAAGGGACCACTGTGGCAGCAATATGTTGGAGATAGGACAGAAAAAAGCTTGAAATCAGAAGAATACAAAACAATGATGGAATACTCAAAGTGTCCTGTCTTGCAGGGCAAATCATAGAAATCTCAGAAATGCAAGCTGATGCACTAGAAAGGCAGGAGAAAAAAAGAGAACGATAAATAAAATTGCACGTTATTAACTGTCATGATTGTGCAAATAGCGCAAAGTATTCCTGACATCAGGGCTCTGAAATACTGACAGGGAAATTGATTTCATGTTATTATGTTATGCATGTGGCGTAGAAAGTTATAAAACCTGGTACTGTGAGATAGTTCAGTGCTATGAATCCCAGACGTAAATATAACACATTAGTTATTTACTCTGTAACGTGTGATTTCTAGTGTGTAGTGCTCACATTTTGCTTTCAAAGACTGAGAAGGAAGGAAAGAGGAATGCAGTTCAGTAATCCGCTAAAGGGATATGTGCGCAAGACACATTCTTGGACACTACTACACATCTACCTATTATTTAGACCTTGTTGTCTGTGACTAATAAAAGAATATCCACAGGGTCATATCACATAAAGGTGTTGGACAAGCCTTGAATTAATATCACTACAACTCACTACTGCCCATGGGAGTAATGCTGCTGTACTGTTTAAAGGTAGAAACAACATATATGTTTAGATGAGTGTTGTGTTGTGAGCGTGTGTATGCATTTGTACATTTGTGTGAGATACAATAGTCAATGCCCACATAATTGATCACATTCCTTAATTGCATTTCCTATCAAATGAATAGCCTGTGTATCAAATCACAGCCAGTCCTAAAAGCAAACCTAAAGATTTCCTTTTACAATCCCTAACCTACGTCTACTAATCATACTAAAACCACATCTGCTATAAACGGTGAACACAGATTGCCTCAGCTTACCTTTAATTCTCCCACAGTCTAAGAAAGTTACCTTTGTGGTGGGCTTTGCCCACACATACCCACAATTCCCACTTTTACTCTATGATTGACCAAATCAGGTTCATCATTAGCATATGTCAATAGTCAGTGTTTTGGATGGTATGTGGCAATACTGTTTACTACTTTGCTTGAGTCCTGTTCAGTCCATAAATAAAACCTAGCGTCCAAACTCTTCCAGTGAAGAAAATATGCTCAACATCCATCTACCTTATTTGTTAGCTAACTTCTTTACCAATTTCCAAGTTAATGAAGATCTAACTCCCAGAACTGCATCTCTGTTAGATCTGGCACTGGGGCTGTGAATAAGCCCACCCTCCCAAAACGTGCTCAAGACTCAAGCGTTTCTGCTATAGTGCATTCTTGCCCACAAAATAACAATGCTCCCATTTTAAGCACCCTTTTATTAACTTCTTCTAAGATGGAGAAAGCCCTCTAACATTTAAAGATAGTAGTTGAACTATAATCATATACAAACAGCAAAAGAAATACAAAACTGTTAATCAACAATGTACTGTAGTGAACATTGCTGCACAGAGGAAAGAGTCAGATTGCCGATACCTTTTGTATTCTCTACATTACTTCCATCATTAAAACAAGAGATAAAAGGAGAGAGAGAGCGAGAGAGAAAGGAGTAGTAGACAAAATTACAATACACAGGAAATCCACTTTAAAAATGTGCTTAAAGTGAGAGTAAGTCCTGCAGTAAACAGTGGAGCAAGAAAAGTGAGCTAGTCTTGGCAAAAAACGTCAAACCAAGTCACATAAACGTGTAGATAATTGCAGCATATCTTGAGTCTCACATTCTCATAATCAACCTTTGGTTTTCTCATGCACTTTGCCTAGCTTAGCTGGGTTCTTTTTTGAACTCACCTGCTATTCTATTATTGTTTTGGCCTTCTGTGTGAAAGAAGCTTGTCTCACAGAAAGAAGCTTGTCTCACAGAAAGAAGTTTGTCTCACAGAAAGAAGTTTGTCTCACAGAATGTGTGCCACCACTTGCCTGCTTCTTCACATTCCAGGTCTTTACCAAAGTCTATCAACATTTGAATTTATTTGATGTCTCCAATGGCCTTGGGAAAAGTTGCTTGGCTAGCTGATGGGTTTACTAAGTGCAGATTTTTCAGCACTAAGTGAATGGTAGCAAACTTCCCTGGTCTGTTAATCTTCTAACAGCTATCAGGAGCAAGGTGACCATTTTGTTACAGAACCTAAACTGGGACACTTGAGGACTGCCTGGAGAAGCCAGGTCTGCAATCCCATTCTCCTGGCCCCCATGGGAGTGGAGATAGGGCTGACATTTCATCTCACACCGGGGGCAGTAGGTTGGTCCCCTGTCCTTCACCTGGCACTGTTAGGATGCCACTCTGTGAATGGCACTACCCAGGAGGCAAGAGGCCGCATGCCAGGAGGCTCGAAGTGATGCACGTTCATTGGCAACTGGCACCATGGGGGAGAGAGACTGAGGTATGCTGTAAAATGCACAGAGATGGGGGGACCCAGGACTATCTCCCTTGCGAGATTGAAAGCCCTAGGTGCAAGACAAAGGGGAGAAACAATGTCACAGAAGTCTTGATGAAGGACTGTACAAGGCTTTGCAGCCCAGCAGTGTTCCAAGAGGCTGGGAGATCCGCTGAGAGGCTCCAAGAGAATGTGTGACACTGCATCATTTGGCAACAGTCAGGAGATATGTAATTCTGGAAAAGAGCTCTCTCTCCTGGGTAGAAGTTTAAGCCTGGAGGTGGTCCATCCCGATGGAAGTCTGGAAGGGGAGAGAAAGGTGGAAAGTGACTGGGACAGGACAGCTCCCGCCTGAGTGAGGGGGTATGAACCATGACCCTCTGGTAAGGAATTCTGGAAGGGATAGAGAGGCAGATAGTGGCAGGTCTGGGTAAGGGGAGGGGTCAGGCAGAGCTCCCCACAATGGAATTCTTTAAGGGAGTGACTGACGGACAGCAACAGGGTCTGAAGAGCTCCTGCCTGGTTGAAAGGGATCAGGCAGAGCTCTCCATGATGGAAGTCCTTGAGGAAGCACTTGGGCAGATGACAGAGGGGCCTGGAGAGCTCCTGCCAGGGTGAAGACATCCAACTTCACCCATTAACTGACAGCATCCTTGAAAGATCTCAAAGTCCCCAGAGCTGCTCTGGATGGGAAAGCAGGGGGACTCTGAAGCCTTCATGAGAGCGGATCTGCCCCTCAGCAGCTGAGAGGAGTGTCAGAGGGGGCAGACAGGATCAGAGAGAAGCTCCTCTAAGAAGGTCTGAGGGCATGAGTGATCTGGCATGATTTGGCAGGTTGCAGGCAACATGGAGATGGTGGAGTCCCCTGCCATGGAAGACCATGGCTGGGGAAGGTATCTTGGCCAGGTCAAAAGGGAGGCCTGTAGGGGTTGGCCCTGACAGAAGTCAGTAAGGGTGCACTGGGCAGATGGGTGTGGAGCCTGGAAAGCTCCAGCCTGAGTGAGTGGGGTCAGGCAGAGCACCCCACAACAGAAAAACTGGAGGGAGTGACTGATGATGGTGGCAAAGTATGGAAGGCTCCTGCCAGGGTGAAGGCATCCAACCTTACCCCATACCCAATGACATCCCCAAAAAATTGCAAAGTCCCCAGAACTGCTGAGGATGGAAAAGCAGTGGGACTGGCTGCCCCAGGAAGCCAGGTCACCATTGAGACTGAGCGGTCTAAGCTGGGACATTTTTGTGTCCCAAAGACAATGTTCGGGATTCCAGGACAGAGACTTCCAAACCGTGACTGTCCTGGAAAAACTGAACTGTTGGTCACCTTGATCAGGAGGTCAAACATCAAGCCCCTGTGTGTCCCCTGTAGAACTTTTTCTTCCACTGCACCATTCCCAATTTCACCCACACTTAAGTGGGACCACAAGAACAATACAGCATCCCCTGTGACTGGAATTTCCTGGTTTGATTACCCTAACTTAATCCACAGAACTGCTGGGTGGTACAGTCTTGAGGAAGTTTTTTTTTTGTGTGGTTAGATACTCTTTCAGCTGCGAGTAAGTCTTGAAATAGATATATATTTTGGCCAAGGAAATATGAAGAGGGGCTCTTCTTTAACCGCACTCACAATACCCTTTTGTCATTTGCATTTGGAGCCCGAAGATAATCTGTCAGGAACTGTTTGAACTGCTGAGCCTCTCAATGCTGAGTCCTGTAATGTGCAAAGTTACTGAAAATCCAGACTTTCATATAGTAAATATACTTTCATATACTAAATCGGAGATTGCCATTTCTCAGAACCAAAGCAAGATATTCTAAAAACAAACCTGCCTGGTGGACAACTGCCATTAATAGGCTATACAAACAGGAGAAAGAAATTGCTGTCTAAGAGTAGGAAGGAATGGTCTCAAGACAGGAAACCCTCCTCAACTTAAACAAGCAAATAAGACTCCTAGTGAAGTCCTCCAAAGTTAACTACAAATCCAGATCAGCTTTCCTAACTATGGATAACTACAAGGCATTCCTTAGTTACATCTGTAATTTCAAAGGTAAGGCCCAGATTTGTTCTCAACTCATAATTAATGGTACTACATTTACAGAATCTGTGGATATAGCAAACGTGTTGGCTGAAAGGCTCAGTGCAAACTTCACTCCCCTGTGCCAGCCACATATGCCCCAAGGCATCATTAACACCTGTCTTCCACCTAGTATCTCCAAGGAGGTCTTAAATGCCCTCTCTAAGGCCAAAAACACAGCCTCTATGGGGCCAGACAGTATCCCAGGCTGTGTTCTATATGGGTTAAAACAGGAATTAGAATCATCATTGGGCATACTTTTCAATCACAGCCTAAGCATTAGCTTTGTGCCAGAAGAATGGAAAACAGCTACTTTCATTCCTTTGCAAAAAGGGGGTGCATCCACGGACCCTGGGAACTATATACCCATTAGCCTGACCAGCCTTATCTGCAAAGGGGTTCTTATCACTTTGTCAAACATTTTGATTGTCGAATGCCCAAATGTTGACACCTATATGTCGAATGCTGAAAACTGCGAACGGCCAATTACGCAAACGTTTTCCTAGGGAAAAAATTTGCTTGGCGTCATTGAGGATTTGCCCTTTTCCCCAATGTAGAGTGATCTCGGAGTTGGTATATTTAGTTGGGGGGTGTGGGGGGCACAGCCTCCCATGTCAGGGGTGTGGGGAGGCAATGCCCCCCACTTGGTTAGGGTTTTAAAGTTTTTTTTTTTGTTTGGCCAAGACAATTTTTTCACAGGGAAAAAATGCTCGCAAGTGGTCATTCGCTGTTTTCAGCATTCGCCATTTAGGTGTCGACATTTAGGCATTCAACAATCTAAATGTTCAACATTTTAGTATAGATGCCTGCAAAGCCATGGAGTTAATCATTATGGACCTTATTAACAAAGATATATGAAATCTCCAAATGCTCAACTCCACCCACTTTGGCTTTGTCAAAGGGAGATCATGCCTTTTAAACTTGATGGACTTCTTCGAGACAGTCACCAAAGCTGAAGATGAGGTTAAATCTGTTAATCCTAGACTTAGCCAAGGCCTTTGACACAATCCCCCACTCAGGCATCATTGATAAACTCACCGAGTTGGGTATCAATGCATATATTGTCAGGTGGGTTGCCAACTGTCTCACTGATAGAACTCATACTGTCAAAATAGGTGACTTCACCTCCTCCAGCAGACCCGTAACCAGTGGTGTTCCACAGAGATCAGTTCTGGGACCCTATTGTTCCATATCTACATCTATGAAGTACAGGCTAAAACTGAAGGACTGTGGATATCAAAGTTTGATGATAACTTCAAACTGGTAGCAATCATTGAAACCCCTAGTGATGTCAACATCTTGCAAGAAGGTGTTGTGCAGACTAATGACTGGTGCCAAAGTCATGGTCTTAAACGTACTGCAAAAAAATGCATTATCATCTCCTTCAGGAAGGGTTGTGTTCCTGCAAGCTACCACATCAATAGCAATACCCTAAGCACATAGTCACTGGTGCGAGATCTCGGCCCACAGGTCGACAGCAATCTTAACTTCAATGACCATGTCTCTACAGTGGTAGGAAGGGCACTTTATATTGCTCATCTCATAAGTAAGGGCATTGCCTCAAGAAAAAACAGATTATAACCCACTATACTCTTCCCTCATCAAGCCAATAATAATAGGACAACATTCCTTTCGGTATGTTTCTTTCCAAACACCTGCAGCAATTGGAGAGACAACAAAAGTTCCTTACAAACAAAATTCAGTGCCTTCAAGTCTGAGGACTGTTGGATAGCAGACCTTACAGTAATTATTGAAGTAATTAAGATCTGCCTTATGTGGACAGACTGAAATCATTGTCACTTTACTCTGTGTCATACAGACTGCTCTAAGGTGACCTGTGCCTTGCATATAGAACAATCTCTGACCGAGTTTTAATGGAAATGCTGCACATTCACACGTCAAATGGCACATGGGTCACTCACTCAACGGACCTTAACCTGGTATGCAACATCAACAGAACTTGCTGGAGAGACATATTCCTCTCACAGAGGTTGCCCCACCTTTAGAACAAGCTTTCTATTCATGTTAAACAAAGACCTTCATTGGCCCTATTTAAGTATAATTTGGATGATTAGATGGGTAACCAGAAACTTATCCCGAGGGTTCCACCTGTGTCCCTCTTGGACAGGGGCAATAGGTGCTGATTTCAGTGTCTGCTTGAACAAGACACCCTTGAGAACATGGGTTGAACTTGGCTATGCTTTTAAGGGCTCTGGGGCCATTAGCCTAGTAACCTCCTGTGATCCTATTTCCTGTTCAGCAAGGTATGGCAATTTTGGAATTTTACAAATTTGGGGTGTGTTGATGACTTGCACCCCACTATCAGGGGTGCAGGGTAGGGCTTGCCCCTCTGCAAAAAACAAATTTAAAGGAGAAAAACAATGTTCGATAGTCTCTCTTCTCTTGTATATTTTTCAGCATTTTGGGACTCAGCATTGTGAGTCCTGACATTTCAATAGGTTGACTAACCTGTATGAGAGGCCAGCTAACTTTCCTTAGGGCTTGAAGTGAGTGGTGTTTCCAAGCAATGTGAACAGGATGCACCTGTGAGATACTCAATGCCTTCATTACCATTTACCATTGTTATGTGAAAGTGTTATAGCAGAAGTAAGTTACTGAACTTTTGTCTCACTTTGTTACCATTCTAATAATCTGTAAATTGTCAAACATTTTGGTTGTCGAATGCCTAAATGTTGACACCTATATGTCAAATGCTGAAAACTGGGAACAGCCAATTACGCAAACTTTTTCCCAGGGAAAAAATTTGCTTGGCCGTCATTGGGGATTTGCCCTTTTCCCCAATGTAGAGTGATCTCAGAGTTGGTATATTTAGTTGGGGGGGGTGTGGCACAGCCTCCCACATCAGGGGTGTGGGGAGGCAAAGCCCCCCACTTGATTAGGGTTTTAAAGTTTGTTTTTTTTTGTTTGGCCAAGACAATTTTTTCACAAGGAAAAAATGCTCGCAAGTGGTTGTTCGCTGTTTTCAGCATTCGCCATTTAGGTGTCGACATTTAGGAATTCAACAATCTAAATGTTCAGCATTTTAGTATAGACGCCTGCAAAGCCATGGAGTTAATCATTATGGACATTATTAACAAAGATATATGAAATCTCCAAATGCTCAACTCCACCCAGTTTTGCTTTGTCAAAGGGAGATCATGCCTTTTAAACTTGGTGGACTTCTTCGAGACAGTCACCAAAGCTGAAGATGAGGTTAAATCTGTTAATCCTAGACTTAGCCAAGGCCTTTGACACAATCCCCCACTCAGGCATCATTGATAAACTCACCCAGTTGGGTATCAATGCATATATTGTCAGGTGGGTTGCCAACTGTCTCACTGATAGAACTCATACTGTCAAAATAGGTGACTTCATCTCCTCCAGCAGACCCATAACCAGTGGTGTTCCACAGAGATTGGTTCTGGGACCCTACTGTTCCATATCTACATCTATGAAGTACAGGCTAAAACTGAAGGACTGTGGATACCAAAGTTTGATGATAACTTCAAACAGGGAGCAATCATTGAAACCCCTAGTGATGTCAACATCTTGCAAGAAGGTGTTGTGCAGACTAATGACTGGTGCCAAAGTCATGGTCTTAAACGTACTGCAAAAAAATGCATTATCATCTCCTTCAGGAAGGGTTATGTTCCTGCAAGCTACCACATCAATAGCAATACCCTAAGCACATAGTCACTGGTGTGAGATCTCGGCCCACAGGTCGACAGCAATCTTAACTTCAATGACCATGTCTCTACAGTGGTAGGAAGGGCACTTTATATTGCTCATCTCATAAGTAAGGGTATTGCCTCCAGAAAAAACAAATTATAACCCACTATACTCTTCCCTCATCAAGCCAATAATAATAGTACAACATTCTTTTTGGTATGTTTCTTTCCAAACACCTGCAGCAATTGGAGAAACAACAAAAGTTCCTTACAAAGAAAATTCAGTGTCTTCAAGTCTGAGGACTGTTGGATAGCAGACCTTACAGTAATTATTGAAGTAATTAAGATCTGCCTTATGTGGACAGACTGAAATCATTGTCATTTTACCCTGTGTTATACAGACTGCTCTAAGGTGACCTGTGCCTTGCATATAGAACAATCTCTGACCGAGTTTTAATGGAAATGCTGCACATTCACATGTCAAATGGCACATGGGTCACTCACTCAAAGGACCTTATCCTGGTATGCAACATCAACAGAACTTGCTGGAGAGACATATTCCTCTCACAGAGGTTGCCCCACCTTTAGAACAAGCTTTCTATTCATGTTAAACAAAGACCTTCATTGGCCCTATTTAAGTATAATTTGGATGATTATCCAGAAATTTATCCCAAGGGTTCCACCTGTGTCCCTCTTGGACAGGGGCAATAGGTAATGATTTTAGTGTCTGCTTGAAGAAGACACCCTTGAGAACATGGGTTGAACTTGGCTTGGCTTTTAAGGGCTCTGGAACCATTAGCCTAGTAACCTCCTGTGATCCTATTTCCTGTTCAGCAAGGTATGGCAATTTTGGAATTTTACAAATTTGGGGTGTGTTGATGACTTGCACCCCACTATCAGGGGTGCAGGGTAGGGCTTGCCGCTCTGCAAAAAAACAAATTTAAAGGAGAAAAACAATGTTCAATAGTCTCTCTTCTCTTGTATTTTTTTCAGCATTTTGGGACTCAGCATTGTGAGTCCTGACATTTCAATAGGTTGACTAACCTGTATGAGAGGCCAGCTAGCTTTCCTTAGGGCTTGAAGTGAGTGGTGTTTCCAAGCTATGTCAACAGGATGCACCTGTGAGATACTCAATGCCTTCATTACCATTTACCATTGTTATGTGAAAGTGTTATAGTAGAAGTAAGTTACTGAACTTTTGTCTCACGTTGTTACTGTTCTAATCTGTAAAGTTAATATCATATGTATTTTATTATATTTCTGTATTTTTCATATTTTCTGTCCACTAACTCCTCTCTAGCTGTTATCAGTAGTTGCGTGTATAGTTCCTCTGGTGTTTTTATTTTTTTTCCTAGCTTTTATATTCAACACACTCTCTCCCCTCCTGTTTTCACTAGGTTTTAAAAGCAAAGTGTATTCCCTCAACACTGCATCTACCTTTACTGATACTGCTCCAACACCTAGAATTACACCTGTGCTCTATTGTATAGCCACTTTACACTAAAAGTATGTTCTAAGCTCATACCATAAATTAGTCTTAGTCTACTGTACAGCATACCTGCATATCACTGAGACCCCCCATACTCACCTGTTTAGAAACCTTGCCTCTGCTTCTCTTTGCCATCTATAAGTTAGTCACTACACTAGTAGTGTCAACTCTCTCTTAGCTATACTATTTCTGTTGTTCTGTTTGTGGTTTCCTTTAACTGTTTTTATCTTACTGCAAATACCTGTGTATGGCTCTCTATTACATTTCTTTCTTCTCTGTCTACGCCTCCCCACCTCTTCTACTTACCTGCTGACTCCCACTGTGTACTCCTTACTGTTTCCCTACTGGCCTGCTGATTATTTCTTGTGGTAACTACCATTTCCTGGCTCATCCCACTCCGTTTCGCCCTCACTAAGCTTGGGCTCACTTCGTTTTTCTCCCACCCCCATTCCCACCCACCGCCATATCATTTCCTTTATACCTAACCAACTAATCCTTTCCACCCCTAACTCCACCCCTTCCCATCTGCTAAAATATTCTAAACACCTTACCCTCCTTTACTTATCACTTCATAGTTTAGTCTGCTGCAAATCCTCCTTATCTCCTACTCCCCCTGCAGGTTATTTCACTTAAATGTTACTTCAATTCCCTAACAGGTCCAACTACTTACTTTTCCTAGTCCTTTAACCACTCCTCCCTCCATCCCAGTCCTACTTCCCCACCTTAGGCCATGGCTATTGCAACCCTCTCTATTTTCCTCTCACCTCCATTACTTCTCATTCTCATTCTTACATCTTTTACTACTCCATTACCACCTGTCCATAGAGATCCCAGTAATCCCCTACTAACTGCTTCTCATCTCTGCAGTACTCTATTACAATCTCCTCCTCTATCTTTTCCATGAACATCCCTCTGCCTAAAATCAAACTTCCTCCCCCTCACTCTCTAGCATCTAAAACCAAGACTAAGTACTTGACGTACAACCTATTTAAATTCAAACTTTACCAACTTCAAGTAGCCCTGCTTCTATCAGGAGACATACATCCAAATCCTGGGCCCATCCATCATCCCACCATGCATAACTCTACCTCTCCCTACTTAATAAACTCATCCTATCCAAACAAACATATTTCCTTTTAATCCATGAATGCCTGTAGTATTCTAAACAAAGTTATTGAAATCCATTCCTGAATAGCCTTCCACACCCCTGATGTCATCACCCTAACAGAAACTTGGCTAAAATCCCAAACCTCTGATAAAGACATTCTCCCCCTGGTTATAATATACTCTGCATAGATCACCAAAACAAAAAAGGGGGTGGCATAGCCATCCTCTACTCCAACCACCTCACCATTACAAGTATCATGAAACCTATTCCATCCTTTTCTCTATGGAATATGATGTTTGCAGATGATATTGTGATCTGTAGTGAGAGTAGGGAACAGGTGGAAGAGACCCTGGAGAGATGGAGATATGCTCTAGAGAGAAGAGGAATGAAGGTCAGCAGGACTAAAACAGAATACATGTGTGTGAATGAGAGGGAGGATAGAGGAATGGTGAGGATGCAAGGAGTAGAGATGGCGAAGGTGGATGAGTTTAAATACTTGGGGTCAATAGTTCAGAGTAACAGTGAGTGTGGAAGAAAGGTGAAGAAAAGAGTACAGGCAGGGTGGAGAAGAGTGTCAGGAGTGATTTGTGACGGATGAGTACCTGTAAGAGTGAAAGGGAAGGTCTATAAGAGGGTAGTGAGACCAGCTATGTTATATGGGTTGGAGACAGTGGCATTGACAAAAGGGCAGGAGTTTGAGCTGGATGTGGCAGAGTTAAAGATGTTAAGTTTTGCACTGGGTGTGATGAGGGTGGACAGGATTTGGAATAAGTATATTAGAGGGACAGCCCAGGTTGGAAGGTATGGAGACAAAGCCAGAGAGGCAAGATTACGTTGGTTTGGAAATGTGTTGAGGAGGGAAGCTGAGTATATTGGGAAAAAGATGCTAAGGATGAAGCTACCAGGTAACAGAAAAAGAGGAAGGCCTAAGATAAGGTTTATCGATGTGGTGAGAGAGGACATGCAGGTGGTTGGTGTGACAGAGCAAGATGCAGAGGACAGGAAGAAATGGAATCAGGTGATCCGCTGTGGTGACCCCTAACAGGAACAGCTGAAAGAAGATGATCCCATCCTTTTCTCCTGCTGAATTACTTACAGTTAACCTTAAAATCAATGACCACACCACTATCACAGTAGCAGCCATCTATATTCCTCCAGGAGACAACATTTCTCTGCTTGAAAATATTCTTTCATACTTTTCCCAACACATCCCCCAATTAAACTATTTTCCTTGGGGATGTCAACATTAACTGGTTAACTCTCAGTAATCCTAACTATAATACTCATATTAATTTATATGGCTTTACACAGCTAATCTCCCAACCTACGCATACAAGCAACTCTCACACATCTAGTACCCTTATTGACTGGGACTTGTATCTAATCCTTCCAAATATCATAACCCTGAAACCCTACCAAACACCCTGAGTGACCACTCCCCTATAAAATTGCTTAGGTTCACTCCCCACTTCTCAAAACCTCCTAGATGTATCACTTGTCACAAACTCTCTAACTTCCATCCAGAAACCTTTAATACCCTCCTCTCTAAAGTAAACTGGAAATTCCTTACCCAACTCCCACTAGAAGAAGCAGTCCTAGCTTTCAACTCCACCTTCCTTAGCATCTTATACTCACTTGCTCCCCCTCGCAAAGTCCGAATTAAGTCCATAATATCTCTGTGGCTTTCAAAAGCTACTCGTACCCTTATGATAACTAGAGACAAATTAGGGGAAAAGTGGTCACAAACTAAGTTCCCTGCAGACTTGCAAAAATATAAAGAACTCAGAAATCTGACAAAAAACACATAAACAAAGATAAAAAGGACTTCTATAACAAACCTCCCACAGCCCTAAAATCTAATCCTAAAAAATTCTAAAACTATTAACCAAATATTACATTCCAGTAATCTTAGCTCCCCCAATCCATGCCCAGACAATACATCTGAAGAAACTGCCACTATCTTCAATACCTATTTTATTGATTTAATATCTAAGCTACTGAACCCAACCCAAACTCATCTACTACTAACATCTCTAACTTTTCTGAACCTACTCCTAATACTACCTCCTCAAATACCTTCTCCCTCAAACCTGTACCTACTAGCTACATCAAAACTCTACTCTCTAAATTAAAACCATGCTCAGCATCAGCTGACAATATGCCTTCCACTTTTCTTCTACTAGCAGCTGACTCTCTTGCTCTCCCTGTATCTTTCTTAATCAATCGCTCTATCTCTGAATCTAAAGTCCCTTCAATCTGGAAACAATGCTACACTCTATCTATACACAAAGGAGGTAACTCCAGATATCTCCAACTTTAGACCTATCGCTATCCTCTCCCATCTCTCTAAAGTACTAGAACAATGTATTCATAAACAAGTTATGCAGTATCTACTACAGGAAAATCTGCTTACACACACTCAACATGGCTTCAGACCCAAACATAGCACCACTAAAGCTCTATTATCCTTTCTCAACACTGTTTGTATAGCCATGGATGACCATTAACTTATTTCTTGGCTATTCTTGGACCTCTCAAAAGCTTTCACCACTGTCTCACACTCTTATCTGCTGCACAAACTACATAACCTCAACTTCTCCTCTGATACTGTTGCATAGTTCTCCAGCTACCTCACTGATAGTTCTCAGTGAGATGACACTCTGCACTCTCCCCTCCTCTCCCTGTAAAAATGAATGTACCTCAAGGGGCTAGCCTAGGGCCTTTACTTTTTAATATCTTTACTAATCAGTTCTATACCTCCTGTCCTCAGTCATCTTTAGTGCAATATGCAGATGATTCTACAGTCATCACCACAGCCAACTCTCCCCCTAAGCTCTTCTCAGCTACTCAGGCATCTTTTAACTTAGTTGTAACATGGCTCTCCAACAACCAGGTCATCCTTAACCCTAAAAAAACAAAGAGGTTACTCTTACTACCTAAAAGGTTCAACAGTATTAAACCCTCCTTCTCCATACAATCCCTTAATAACACTCCCATTCAGACAGAATCCAGCACTAAGCTCTTAGGAGTAACCATTGATGATCAGCTTAAATTTGACTTGCATGTTAATAACTGCATCAAAAAGACTCATTCAAAACTAGGGCTCCTTTACCGTAACAAGAAATTCCTTACCTCTGAAGCAAAGATTACTCTATCTCTTACCTACTTCTACCCAGTCTAATGTACAATTCTCAAATTCTCACAAATCTTAACTCAGCACTCCTGACCAAACTCTAATCTACCTACAACAAGGTTGCTAGATTTGCTACCCAACAAACCTGCAAATCCCATCACTGTCTCTCTCTAAAACACCTAAACTGGCTTGAATTACCCCACCCGCTTCTTCTCTCTCAACTCCAGATCATGCATTCTATCAAATACCAGCCTTCCTACTGCCCAGCACTATCCCCTCTCATATCCCATTATTCTCCCCCCAGACCTCTCCAAAGCTCTAACCAAGATCTACTACAAATCTACAAATGCAAGTCTAAATTTGGACACAACATGTACAGCTATCACCCTACTATAGCTTGGAATAGGGTCCCACTAGAAATCAGGACCCTTACACATCCTAAACAATTTAAGACAACCACCAAAGAGCACTTGAAAAGTCACTGGTTCTGCCACTGCACTCTCCCTCCTTAAACATCCCCTACTTCTCATACCTTATTCTACTTTCTGCCCTTTAACTCACTCTTCTCACTAGCTTTCTCTAATCTTCCTTGACTACTCTTTCGACTGTCTTCTAAAATATATTAAGCAAATTGCCTCAAAGAAACTTTCTATTGTAATTGCCTTGCCTTCATGCAACTGCATTATGATAAAACTGGGTTTTTGTAACCACTTACCTCAAAAACTATATTCATCTTAATGACATATTTCTTTTTATAAATCTTGAAATAGTTTTGCTATACTTCTGATTATTGACACTGTATAACATCGTATTCCTACTTAATGCCTTGTAATAATCCTGTAACATTGATGTTTAATGCTAATTTATTTATATGAAAATTGTTTAATATGTTGGAGCTTTTCTCCCTGGGCCTCTGCTGAAAAAGGGCTCTTCAGCTCAGTCAGACAATCCTGGTCAACAAATGTAAAATAAAATAAATAAAAATTATGTGGGACATCAAAAACTTACCAAGACTCATTTTTTCCAGTTTCATAATTCAGTACCAACAGTCTTAAGTTGTTCTGGTCACAGCAAACATCATGGGAGATAAACTAAATAACAACTGGAGATACGGATATCCAAAATATTTAATAGTAGAAAAACACAGGCATAGACACTGAAAGACCAAACACGCTGTTCATTGTTAAAAGCAAAAACACCCCAAATGAGTTCTTAAAAATAATACCATCTCATAAAAAAGAAGCCACACATACACATTATAAATGTCATATAAAAACTAACGGAAAATAATAAATAAATGAAAAATAAATAATAAATGATGAAAGAATGCGTACAAAAAACAAAATATATAAAAAACACCATCGAAAAGCTCTAAAACCTGTTTGGCATATGTTAAGACAAACAAGAAAAACAAAAGAAAGCAAATTAATCCTGATAAAAAACACAGGGAAGGTTACTAAGTTAACCCAAGATGTGTATTAACTTAAGAATGGGTGCTAAGCTGATGTTCTCATTTATACCTGGAAAAAAAAGGGCATCCAACCGTATTTGCCATTTTAATTCACATATATCTAAATGGATATCCATGATTTTCCCTTGCACATCTTTCTTAAGATGCTGAATCACATAAAATCTAAACATGTGTCCAGGAAAAGCCTGAACATGTCTCGCTAGAGCATTGGTGACCTTGCCATTTTTGATATCCACTATATGTTCCCTGATTCTTTCCCTGAAGAATCTTGCTGTTTTGCCCACATAAAATGCGGTGCATTCCTGGCATTGTGGAACATAAACAACATTCTTCATATAACAATCATAGTGACCAACAATGGGAATGTGATAACAATTGACCTTAATACTTTCCCCCATTGTTAATATATATTTACAAGTCAAACATCTCCCATACCTAAAATTCCCACACTTTTTATCAATTCTATGATTGTTAAGCTCGCCATTCTTATATAATAATTCTTTAAACGATCGATCCTTTCGAAAGACAAACTTAGGTACCCCCCCATTTTATGATTCACTTGCTTATCTAATTGTAAAAAAACCCAATTTTACTTAATCATGTCAATGAACCATTCAACATCAGAGTTATACGTAGTGATGAATATCAATTTCATACTAACATCTTGTTTACTGATTCTACTCAAACCTGTATTAGTATCTAGACTATTATTCATCTTAATGATGGCTTGATAAAAACCATTAAATCTTTTAAGAACTATTTCATTCGTAACTTTATTACATAGATCTTCTGTGTAACCTCATTTTCTAAACATACTTATCATAAATTCCAATTCCTTTAAAAAGGCATCATCATCATCATCACTCACCATCCTAGCTGCTCTAACCATTTGACCTTTAATGATCCCTCTTTTTTGGTGGTGAGGATGCCAACTATTATAGTCCAAATATGAACTGGAAAAGGTACTTTTTCTATAAATATCAGATCTAATATATTTGTTAGCTTGAACAATAGTAAATTGTGCATCCAAATAAGAAATAGTTTCAGTACTAAATTGGTAAGTGAATTTCAAAAATTCAACAGTACTATTAATATAATCAATGAATTCTTCTAGTTCCTTAACATTACCATCCCATGCGATAAAACTATCATCCAGGTAACGCATATATTGCTTAATACATTTGTAATATTTTGTTTTAAAGACAAATTCCTGTTCCCAAAACGACATTACATAATTAGCATAAATGGGGGCACAAGCTGCCCCCATGGCCACTCCTGTAGACTGTTTAAAAAATTGTCCTTCAAAAAATATAAAATTATTGCGTAGAACAGTTTCCATAAGCATAATATATGTATTAATTTCATCTTGGTCATACTTTTCAGTTTTAACTAGTTGTGTTTCCAACCAAACAAGACCCGCATTATGAGGGATGACTGTAAATAAATTAAAAACATCAATAGTGAGAAAAATAAGATTATCAGTAATACTCAAATTTCTTAATTTTTCTAAAAAATTCCAAGAGTCCCTTGATATATAATCAAAGGCAGTCAAACCCCTCAAGTTCATGATCTAGGAACTTGCTGATGAAACATGTCTTACTTCTTTTACCATCCACTATTGGCCTGAATTTGATATTATTCAGGCCTTTGTGTATTTTGGGAATCCCAAAAAATACCACTTACAACTGGATGAGGGTTCATGAGATAATCATGATATTTTTCACTGATCTGCCCTTGATACAACATATCGTCAAGGAGCAAATCAATACTTTTATAGCTAATATTAATTTCGTTACTACTACTACTCTCAGGAAAATTTCCCCCATAAGCATATCTGTAATGGCAACAATATAATAATTTCTCTCAACAATAACTACTCCATTCCCTTTGTCGGGTTTCATAATACGTATTTCTTTGTTGTTAATCAAGTAATCCAGCAACTGTCTTTCCTTATTTGTCAATTTATTATATTGTTGCAGACCACATTTGTTTTTGTAGGCCCTGATGTCAATTTCACAGGCCTTTTCAAATAAAGCTACTGTCTGATTCACAGGAGGATTAAAAGTACTAGGTTTAACAAGTCCCGTACGCACATTGTTATCACTTTTATCGGAGAACCACATTGATAAATTCATTTTTTGAATAAATGTTTTTAAATCTATAATCGTGTCAGCCATATTGCCCTTCCTACAAGGAACAAACGTGAACCCTTTAGACAATAAGTTGACATGCTCGATACTGAATTCATATTTGGAATAGTTATAAACCTTAAAGTCATCATGGGAATTAGATATTATACACAGGTGACTTAAAGACTTAGATAATTTCATGTTTTTTAATTCTTCATGCATTAATTCCATCATTAGAAAAGTATCATCATTATTATGGTAACATGAACACATATCCTTATTCAAAGTTTGGCCCGTGTCAGCATTAGCACCCAAAAACTCAGTACCCTCATGTACATTGTAACCACCGGAATTCGTATTATCTAAAGAAATAATTGTGGGGTATATACTTAAATTCATCAAACCATCAAACGTATAGTTAGATGCATCATGTACAATATTATAAATAGGTGTTTCAGCTTCATCACTAACTAATTCAATATTATGATCAGTTGATATCTGAGCAAATAAATCAACATCTGTAGCAAATAAATTGTTATTACAAGCATCATGATTTCCTTCAGAAGTGATGTAAAGGTCCGTTGAATCACAATCAAACACTTCTCTATCTTGCACTTGGAAAATGGATGAATTCAGCTCAATAACAGGATTAATGCACTTGGAGGAAGAAGCCTCACTATAACCCCAGTCATGGGAATCACCCAATACATTCAAACCAAGCCCTTGTTGCCGAATATCACCATCATCATAAAAAGTATCAGCACGTCTAACAAACCCGGAATAACCAGAAATAATAGCGGTATTTAATTAGTTTGTGGAACTATTCCTTGAAGTTTGGATCATGGGAGATAAGTCTGTCTTGTAGGGAACACGCAACCTGATCTTTCTGTCTGACTGCAAATATATACTACTGCAAATGGTTACATATTTACTGCCATCTCAAGGAAGGTTGCTTTTGCAGAACAGGCTTGGCAATTTTATGATTTAATGGTAGCAGTATCCTCTACTATTTGGGCAACCAGCTCCATTAACTCATTGGTCCTGACTCCAATGTTAGATTCCAGTGGAATCAGTAAATTAGGCAGAGATCCTATTACTTCTGCAGAGCTTGAATGATCAGGCATAGATGTATATGTCACACTTATAGAAAACTTAATAAAATTAAGAGAAGAAAAAGCATCCATAGCCAAGATTATTAACAACTTTTGAAACCACTGCATTAAAAAATAGAGAGAGAAATACTTAAATCTGTGCCAGTAATTTGTATATTCATGATGTGATGAAGGATGTATTAGTAAAGAAAGGGGAATCTAAGGGACAACTTCACATACTGCATAAGCAAAAAAAAAAAAAAAAAAAAAAGATACCTAACTGCAAAACCTCACAGTCTTTATAAAATAAGCATATGTGAACATCTGAATGAACACAGCCAAGCTCTGTGCTAGCTCTATGTCTTGGTATGTTGGACAGGTGTGGGTAGTGCATGGTAGAGGTGGTAGTTCATCGTTGTTATACATGACCATAAGAACTGGCTCTACCAGGAATTGCACTGGCACATCCACACACACAGTCAGATGCACTGCTGCTGCCTAAATGTGACTGATATCTGCTGGATGAGCTCCCCTCAGTAGGATGCTCAGGACCATGACCCCATGCTCTGCTACATCCGGGTGTAGACAGATTAACCACTGATGGAGCAGTGGAAGTACTGCCACTATGGAAGCATGATTAGGCATGGCCACATTGGCTAAAAGCAGATGATGTTGCTGACCTATGCCCAAGAGGATGCCATCTCCTTCCCAGCAGACATTCTGTCACAGAAATTGCTCATTCCAATGTGTTATTTATCTGATCCATTGAACTGGCATCATGGTGGAGGCAGTCACACATGTCAGTATGTGCCACATCTCCTGGAACATGTTTTCTGTCCCAGAAACAGTAGCACCAATATCAAGGATCTGCTGTTTTGTACTTTCCTAGTACTGCCACCGATGCTGGTGCAGTGGTACCCTCTGGGAGCAGTGGCGGAGGTGGTGATTTCATTACCCTCACCCAATGGAAGATGGCAGGGTTGGTGCAGAGGGTTGTGCCTGCACAATTGGTGTAGCCTAAACCAGATGGAGAGGCTTCTCTCTCTCGTGGCCTGTAGGAGGAGAGGACATGATGCACTGCAGCCGCCAGCGGAGTAAGGGGACAGTGATGACAATCTAGTGGATGGGGACTTGATTCTCAATGTCTCCAAACTTGACACACATGAGCCTGTGTTGTTCCCTTCCTCATCCCAATCATGGTGTCCCCCAACCTTTCTTGTCCCTCACCATCCCTGTCTCTTTTCTTGTTTGCTTGCATTTGCTTCCTCACCTACCTAACTTACCTGACCTTCACATACCTATGTCCCCTACCCAGCAGTCTTTTCTTACTGATTAAAAAAACAAATGGGCACCTGTTCCACAAAAAAAAAAAAATCATCCCTTACATAGCTCTTCATTTTACGTGTTTTTTTTTTACATACTCAATTCAGCCCAGTTGGCTATACAACATAATTATGTTTTTGTCACCCCTCTCTCTGGAGGTGACAGTCCAAATTCAGCTAATATTCTGCACATATGATCAGTTTTTACTTTTGAAGAAATGGATAGCTATGGTTCTTTCCTACATCCTGATCCTGTATTGCTTTCCCTTTGTTCTTCCTCCTGCTTGCTCCCCATTTCAGCACTTTCTTATCCATCCCATTTTAACACATATAATCTGGTCAAAAAATAGAATCACACACCACACACATAAGTAGCAGAAAAAACAATGGATCCCTTCACTTTTTGGCCTCTATGTTAGTGCAGAGTTTTTCATGCAATGCCATGCGAAGGTGAGTGGAGGTTATTTCTGCACAATGTCTCTTAATCCTGCTGTGCTATGCCAACATGCAGCAACACATATACTATAAAGAACTAATGTCATTACATTATCAATATTTATTTAAAAGCATTTAAAAGTGTTAGATACACCTGGATTTGAACCCACTATCATATGGACTCAAAAAGAAATGCATTTACACCTGCTGGCACAGAGTCAGCTTAGCAGCCGGTGTGCTTCATAGACTCAATACAAAGTCTCAGACTTTAGCAATGCAGCTCGTGTTTGTGCACAACTTACCTATGAGCAAACAGGGGAAGTATTGGAAATGTGTATCTTGCATGCGCAAAAACTTTGCCAACCATTGTGCAAACCAGCTGCTTGCTGCACTATGGAAAATGAAATATTATTATGTATTACTGCTGTTTACTGTTCATTTCCTGTTCATGACATAAAATTACATGTGGAAACATAGCAAACTAACGGCCCTATCTAGCAATATGACACATATTTACAATACAGCCATGTGTTGCCTCCCCCCAAGCACTGCAACCCTGGTGTCTCAGTACTTTTTCTTCACACATATATTACGTACACTACAGAAATTAATATCAAATGTTGTGTGATATTCAATGCACATTAATCTGGTAACATGCAGAACTAGAACTATTGGCACATAAACCTATAAAGCCTTATCTGCAAGTCTATGGATGGAATCAGCATGGACCTTATTCACAAGGACATATGTGACCTTCAACACACTTGACCTGACCCATTTTGGTTTTGTCAAGGGTAGATCTTGTGTATTAAGCCTAGTGGACTTCTTTGATAATGACCCCAAAAACCCGGGTGTGAAATAACAGGACATACCACCTATGTTGAGTTTTGACACAATCCA
The DNA here is from genome assembly GCF_019279795.1 of Protopterus annectens. Classification (NCBI taxonomy): domain Eukaryota; kingdom Metazoa; phylum Chordata; order Ceratodontiformes; family Protopteridae; genus Protopterus; species Protopterus annectens. The sequence goes on from NC_056743.1 coordinate 1,732,776,098, forward strand.
CCATTCAGGTATCATAGAGAAAATCTCCCATCTGGGAATTAACCCATACATTACTAGATGGATAGCCAACTGGCTCACTGACAGAACACATACTGTCAAAGTTGGGGGACTACACCTCCACCACTAGACCACTTACCAGTAGAATACCACAAGGAACTGTGCTGCTCCCTCAACTATTTGGAAACTATTTATCTGAAGTCCAGGCAAAGTTAGATGGCCTGTGGCTTACCAAGTTTGCAGATGGCTGTCAGCTGGACAAAGTCATATAGACTCCCCAATGATGTTAACATATTACAGAGGGGCTGACTCTGACAAATGATTGGTGCTAAATTCACAGATTGAACCTTAAAGCAAAACATGCCTCATTGTCCCCTTTGGCAATGAAGTACTCCTGAACATGCCTCATTGCCCCTTTGACAATGAAGTACAACTGCTAATTATGATATGCATAGCACTCCTCTAAGTTTAAACACAGTGTTGCAAGACTTGGGAACACATGTTGATAGCAATCTACGTTTCAATCACTATGTGTCCATAGTGGTGAGACACAAATTCTACATTGTGAAGCCTACATGGAGTTTATTGAATCCCAGCGATAGATATACATAGATAGATATACACAGTCTACATTGTGAAGCCTACATGGAGTTTACTAAATTCCAACGATAGCTATACATAGATATCTAGGTTTATACACACATACACACACACACACACACACACACACACACACATATATATATATATATATATATATATATATTTGCAGATGTGTGTGTGTGTGTGTGTGTGTGTGTGTGTGTGTGTGTGTGTGTGTATAAAACACAAAGACAATCCACTTAATAAAAACTGCAAGAAAAACCCAGGCAAGCTAGACCTATATCTCATGGGCCTCCATTACAGGAAATTTAAGGTATAATGCAGTAAAAACACTGGATTATATATATATATCTATACATATTATCAGGGATGATAGTGGATTATGTTCTTAAATTTGACCTGTATATACAAAATTGGATAAAAAAAATCAAGCTAAAACTGCACTTGCTACTACTTATTGTGTCAATTAAACAGGTGCCGATCAAAGCACAATTTGACAAAAGTGGTGGAAAGCATCTCTCTCTCTCTCTCTATATTTTATATACACATGTATGTATATATATATATATATATATATATATATATATATATATATATATATATATATATTTATATAGATTAGATAGATATAGATATCTATAGATCTGTTAGATTAGAGAGATATGGATATCTATAGATCTATGTTAGATTAGATAGATATAGATATCTATAGATCTATGTTAGATTAGATAGCTATAGATATCTATAGATCTATGTTAGATTAGATAGATATAGATATCTGTAGATCTATGTCAGATGATCAAGCTTTCAGAAACTCAAAATTCATATGGATGAGACTATATGATCGACTCAAACATAAAAAAAACCCACAAAAATCTACTTTTTTATGTTTATGCAAGGGGGGGGCAAGCTCTCCTGTGCCCCCCACCCTCTGCAAATTATATATCGCAACTCTGACATTGCACTACCGTGAAGAAAATTTTAAATTTCTCTATCCTTGCTGTGCAGCGATCTCCATTCAAAAGCTTCAAGTTTTCAAAACCTTGATCATATGGTCTCGATCATATGAATTTCAAGTTTGTGAAAACTCAGTCAGCTGATACAGATCCATATATATATATATATATATATATATGTGTGTGTGTGTGTGTGTGTGTGTGTGTGTGTGTGTGTGTGCATACACAAACATATATGTTCTTCATTAGATCACTATTGCAGCAGCCATAACTATAAGGCACATATCATGTGAAGGCTATCGGAAATCTAGCCTGATTATGAAACTTTAGGTTCCTTTCTTGTGCACCATACATCTGCTCTTAGTACAAGAATGCATACTGGTATAACAGGAACATATGTCCATGCCAAAATGCATAACGTTCTTGCCATACTTTGCTGTGTCTTGTTAGCTTACTACCATTAGTATCAGCATTCAGCTACAACTTCAGATAGAGATATTTTTCAAAAATTCTTATGTCTCTTTCTCTTAGAATGGGCAAGTGTTCTTTTGGTAACAAATTCCCTGTAATTATTCTCAGATCAGGTGTGTCTTTTGCCTTGATGATCAGCACATCATCTGGTCATAGCAAGTTTCTTTTACTCCTAAAATAGTAAGTTGCAGGTTAAACTCTGAAATTCTTACAAGAAAACAAGCACCTCAGGGAATTGTCATGTGTAACCATGACATTGGATTCCACATCAGGAAGCCCTCCTCCTTAGCAGCAAAAGAAAAAGGCATTGGCTAAAGATGTTGGAAAAGAACCCGAAATGTCTGTCTCTTTTCTGTGGTATGAGACTAATGATGCTTTTGAGGTGTTTATGCAGCCTTTGGCCCAGCAGTCTGAATCACCTGCTCCCTCTGGTACTTCCCCTCTGGAGACTGCTAAAGCCAAGGAACATCACACATCCATTTAGGCACTGCAACAAGTAGAGCTCCCAAGGGAGGGAGAACCACACATGGCATTATCTGAGTTTGAGGTAGGCATTCACAAATACTACTGAGGGAAAACTTTAATGGGTCACTTATGAAACTCCAGCCTTTATAGTCCTTTTTCAAAACTGTATGGTTTCAGACACCTAAAAATGAACACTGAAAACTAAGCACCAGTCTCTTGTCCCTACCGCTCCATTCAAAAGAGATCCCAGGAGGATTGGTTTGTTTTTAAGCAGGGCTTATTTAAAGCTATTCAGTCTCTTTAGTATTTGTTTCCAACTTCGACTTGTTTTTCTTCTTCCCTTTTGAACAGAAAGACATCTCCTCTGTCCTCTGAAGAGGAAGCTCTCTTGGACTCTGAAAACAAGGGCATAGACTATACCTCTTAGTTTTCTTCTCCAACACCATGTGAGTAGGAACCTGAGGATACTCTTTCCTTATATTTTCCTACTGATGAAATCTCTTTTGGAGACACAGCCTACTCATAAATTTCTTTACAAGGACTGTATAGCAGACCCCGCTATCATATTAATGGAAAGGGACAAACATTGTACATCCTTTTTCTGTACCAATCCTGTACCATATGATAAGGACACTCATGTCTTTGACAGGTTTAGCAAAGAGGCACAGTCATCATCCTCTCTGCCTCTCAAAGCAACAAACTGAAAAACACATATGTATAGATGTGTACTATGTGTTTTTGCCAACAGGCAACAGTCTTTAGCTAGCTGTCCTAATTCAAAGGTTAAACCTCATATTCTTGGGTTAGAAAAATATTCATCAAGGTTACAAACTTCAGTGGGCATCTCCTCTTCCTCCAATAAATCAGATTCATCTTTTTCTGAAATTATTTCTGATCTGTTGTCTTGGGGAGAGATACAGACAATTCCGACTTTCCAGCAAAGGAAAGACTTCTCCTCAAGAACATTTCCAGTTCCCAGAAAAGAGGACACTTGGAGACTTATTTTACACCTTCCAAAACGGAATAATTTTCTCCTGGATCCAAATTTCAGAATGCTGACCTTATAAATTTATTTTACTCTACTATGATCTCAGGTTTTTCTGGGCACTCTTTAGACATACCTACCCACACATTCATATTCACAAAAAAAATGTTTCCTAAAATTATTTGTCCCAGGGATTACATTTTCAGTTAGATCTTTACCCTGTGGTCTCGCTACCACCCAGAGAGTCTTCCTAAAGTGCCTTGTCCAAGTCATAGCCTTCTACAGACATCAAGGCATTTATTTAACCCTATTTTGGTGACTGTCTCATTACAGCTTGCTCTCCTCAACATACTGGCATTTCTACACTTTACAATGCATCCATTCAGTGGCTTGTGGTTCAAACTAAACCTGAAAAAGTCATACTTAACCCTTATCTAATGGATAATTTTTCCAGGTTGACTTCTAGATAATTCTCTTGTGACAGCTTTCTTTCCCTACATAAAGCATCTACTTACAGTCACCATTTCTTCAACCATTCCTAACAAAACATGTCCACAGCAACAGAAGTCTGGAGGATTCTGGTTTGGATGGCCTTATATGTTGTCATGGATCAATTTGTCAGACTCCACTTGAGGGAAATTCAGTGGTTCCTCAAATCCACTTACTTCTGACAACTGCATCCTTTGACCTTCCCAATCTCTGTCATCCATTTCATCTAAAAAGAACTGAGCTATTAAAAAAATAACTGAACTGATGTGTGAAGAAAGTACTACTAACTATAGGTCTCCTTCTTTCAACCCTTGCCCCTACTCAGTCAGGGAGTCAACAAAGATGTCTCAGACTTCACATGGTAGCATATCATGGTATCAAGGTCCAGGGTACATAAGCACCTCATTTCAGACACAAGCTCAGAAATCTTAAGCAAATGATGGCCCTTATAATAACTTGCAAATCTTTAAATCAACTATTGACTCTTGGACCTAACGGGGTTGGGGGCTCAAGAGCCTATCCTCTTTTCAGATTAGTTAGTATTACCTGGAAATTGGCAATTCAGCACAATCTTACTCTTCAAGCAATATGTATTATGTTAGAGCAGAATAGAGTAGCTGACTTCTTTAACATATCAGGAAATAGACCATCACGAGTGGATGCTGCACCTAGAGGTCTTCCAGGTGATTGTCCATCTGAGGGGAACTCCCCAAGCAGATCTGTTTGCCTCCTACCTCAACAGACAGTTAATAGAGTTCTGTTTTTGGACAACCTGCAAAAAGGTCTGGAAACAAATGTATTCTCTTTCCCTAGATGGGAATGTACCTTTATGCTTTTCTCCACTTTTCTTTGATATTAAAACTCTTCTTACAGATCAAGAAGTACTTGCAAAATTGATTATAGTCACTCCATTTTGACCCAGACAACATTAGTTCTTCCTTGTTATGCATCTGATTAGAGGCAATTACAAAAACTACCTCAGAGGGAGGACTTGCTCACACAGGACAAGGGATGCAACAGCCACCAAAACATTTAAAATATCCCTCCAACAGTATGGATGAAAAGTTTTTGATACTATTTAAACACCTTTTTTTCTGGATGCTCAATAGATTTTAAAGAAGGCAAGAAATCCTACCTCTAGGAAATCATACTTAGCCAAATGGGAAAAAAAAGTCTAGTTGGTGCCATAAAAAAAACAAGACTCATACCAAGTGGGGGTTATTTTACTTCTTCAATATCTGTGTGAATAGCTCAAATCAGGTCTAGTGTGCACTTTTATCAAGGTACACCTTCTGACCATTTCTGCCTGTCTACGACTGGATTCTCCCACCTTCTTCTTTTTTGAAAGTCAAACAGTTTTTGAAAATGGTGTTACATACTCTCTTACTCCTATGAGTCACAGTGAACACCTAGCGTGATCTGTGGACAGCCAGCACTTTTCACAGAGTTTACAAAGCCAAGGAGAATTTACAAGGAAAATGGGGAAACAGGAGTAGGTTGCCAAATCTTTCTTCTATAACAGATATGCACACACAACTACGGACAATTCAGTGTCCCTGATCTACCAAATGCACATATTTTAATACACCTAGAAAGCAAGTGGCACTATCCTGGCATCTACATGTTGTATTGGAGAAGTTAAGTCTTCGTTTAAAACTATAGCCAGTTCTTCTATGAAATTTCTTACTTAAAGATTACTTTACTCATTGCTTCAAATTCTGCCAGACAGATATTTGGCTCTTATGTTTTCTCAACCTTTTTGATCTTTCATAATGATCGGGTGAGTATTAGAACAACCTTCCTTTATCCCCAGATTTGTTTCTGAATTTACCCTTAGCCAGACTATTCATCTGCCTGTGTTCTACCCTGAGTCAAAGAACAAAGAAAAATAATTATTCTTACACTGGATGCCCACAGAGAGTTATGATTTCACTTGGACAGGGCTAAAGGGTTTAGAAAATCTAGCCAACTTTTTGTTTCCCAGGATAGTAAGAAAAAAAAGTCATCCAGTATCTAGGCAATTCATTTGTAGATGGCTGTCAGTTGTCATAGGCTATTCAGTTTTGTTACTTAAACCATGGCAAAAGTCCTTCTCAGAATGTCAATGTTTGCTCAAGATGAGTGGTGACCAAATCACACACACACACACACACACACACACACACACACACACACACACACACACACACACATATATTCTCAAACCTCTTTCCTTTATCTCTTCATACCCATATTTTACTTCAACACCATCTAAGCAAAAGTTATTTAAAAGCTAATGGTTCAAATCCCCTCTGATGCTCACAAAGGTGCAATAATCTATGCCCTTTGAGTGTCTTGCTGGGCAAGAAAAGCTACTTCTTTCTGTGAAAATCTTTCTTAGCTCAAGTCTAAACCTATAAAAGCCTTCCGAGTCTTTGGAAACAAGCCATAATCAAACCTGTCCCTAAAGTTCATAACCCGCCACCACTTAACTCATTCAGGACCATAAGACCTTTTTCTAAACTTCCAGGTAACATCCATAGCTTATTATGACATCCAGAACATTTGACTTACCAGCTAATAAAAGGCAACATTAGTATGGGTAATAAGCAAAATGATACTAAGACTATTAATCTAGGGATGCCCTGCAGTAGAGAAATTAGTCACGGTTTTCCACTTATTATTCATATTTTCATATTTATGTTCATATTTTCACATCTGAGAGGCATTCATGCTATTGGGGAACATGCTGTGAACTGCCATGGTGGGACACAGGAAAATTTATAGTGATAATTTATATCACACTATACTGGACATATTGCTAGTTGTTTGCTAATAATTATGAAAATAAGCAATATTTCCATATGTACTTTTTAAAACTGCAAAAACCTAGTGACTTACAGACTACTGAATTGCATCAGATGAAATTTTTGATGTCATTGAAGAAAATTGCCATTGATAGTTGCTCTATAAGTTCTGTATCTTGGGAGTCAGTTAATGTTATTTATATTGCTGAGATGTTTAATGTTATTTATATTGCTAGTTATACAAATAAGTATGTATCTTTCGCCTTTTCCCGGTTAGGGGTCGCCACAGCGGAACTCCTGTCCGCTAATGATCGGCAGTAGATTTTTACGTACCGGGTTGCCAGCCCTGATGCACAACCTTCAATGAAGGCATGCCCATTCATGCATGTCTCCACACAGAAGACGTTTTAGTTGAGAATTGAACAGGACGTCTTACTGTGAGGCGACAACGCTACCGCAGCACCACCACCGCAAACAAGTATATGTTTTCATATTTCTGTAAATGTCTCAGACATGTTCTTGGGAGGAATTTCTTGCTGTTTACTCAACCTTTTTTGATCTTTTATAATGTCAGGGTGAGTCTTAGAACCATCCTTTCCTTTATGCCCAGAGTTGTTTCTGAATTTACCCTTAGCCAGACTATTCATCTCCCTGTGCTCTATCTTGAGCCTGAGAACACAGGAAAAAGAATTCTTCATACACTCGATGTCCACAGAGAGTTATGATTTCACAAAATATCAATGCTTGTCTAGTTAACAATAGTCTTCTAACAATATATGTCTAGGTTGCATAGTTTCCAAAATATGACAGTTTGTTTGTGAAAGTTTAGCAAAAATATAATTCTGAGTTTGTCTGCATTATAATATATTCTAATATTTATGGAAAGTGTATGCATACAGTGACTACTATAACTGTTAAAATATTTCCTACTGATAACATCACTATTTGTGTAGTTTTTATATCTTTTGTTGGCTGATAATAATAGAGTGCATGATCATATGTGTGCTCTTACACTGACGTCGTTGGTGTGGAGAGGTTGAGAGGTCACATGACCATGTGCTTTATAATAAAGGAGGAAGCAAGAGTTGTTCCCCTCTTCCATTTTTAACCAGACTTATTGCCTTCATGTGTGTTTATTTTCCTCTGTAAATGTATGTCTAACTTGACTTTCTTATCCTTAAGATGATACCGTCAAAAGGTTATGGGCCCAGGAGGGAAGTAGGAAGCCGATGGCATAGACTATGTTTCGACGGAGATGAGAAGAATTACGAGTTGTGGGAGATAAAGATTCTGGGGCACCTGCGTTTGCTAGGGCTGAACAATGCCATTTTGCGGAATGTACAGCAGGACGCAGAAGACGAAGAGAATGAGGAGGAAGGTGATGACGATGCTGAGAAAAATGAGGAGGCATATGCAGAACTAATACAGTTCTTAGATGACAAAAGTTTGTCCCTCATCATGAGAGAAGCTGCAGACGATGGTAGAGAAGTTCTTCAGATCCTGAGAGACCATTATGCCAGGAAAGGGAAGCCATTGGTTATTATCCTATACACTGAATTAACAAGCTTCCAGAAGGCCAACAGAGAAAGTGTTATAGACTATATTATTAGGGCTAAGATGGTCATTATGGCACTTAGAAATGCTGGGGAGAAGCTCAGCGATGGATTACTAATTGCAATGATTCTGAAAGGGTTGCCTGAAACTTTTAAACCATTTGCAGTACACATCACGCAAGATAATGATAAGATGAGCTTTGGTGAGTTCAGAACAAGGTTGAGAAGCTATGAACATACTGAGAAATTTAGTGCCAACGTAAGTAATGATAATGTGATGAAAGCAAGTGGCCTTGTGGAAAGAGTAAAAGCAGAGATTATATGCTATAATTATGGCCAAAAGGGACATAAGGCACTAGAATGTCGGAGAGACTATAAAGGCCAGAGACAGTGGTGTCGTTTGTGTAAAAACTCTAGCCACAGGGACAGGAACTGTAGATGAAAGAAGAAAGATAATGTGAAACAAGCAACTGATGTGGATGAAAAAAGATTTGTCTTCAGAATAAATGAACATCAAATTCATGAATTAAAACAGAAGGGATTAATGGTGGACACTGGCACCACATCACACATAATTAACGACCTGAAAAACTTTAAATGCTTTGATGCAACTTTCCAACCGGAGGAACACATTGTGGAATTAGCTGACAGAACGAGAACCTGTGGGGCTGCACAGATGGGAGGTAATGCAGAGGTATGGCTGCTAAATACAGAGGGGTGCAAAGTAAAGGTGATGATGACTCAGGCGCTGTATATCCCGACGTATCCACAGAGCATTTTTTCTGTTAAGGCAGCAATGTCCAAGGTGGCCTTGATCAACTTTAAACAAGGCTGGGACCAACTCATTTATAAAAACAACACCAGTTTGACATAATTGAGTGTGATAGGAGGCTCTATTATTTAGACACATATGATGAAGAAAGCGATAGTGAGATACATTATGATGCATCTCAGAGCTGTTATGACATTCAAACATGGCATAAAATGCTTGGTCACTGTAATTTCGAAGATATATCAAAATTAGAAAAAGTGGTAAAAGGAATGAAAATTAAAGGTAAACGTGAGAGACCTAACCTAGATTGTGAAACCTGTATGCAAGGGAAATTCGTCCAGAGCAGAAACAGAGAACCAGATGCAAGAGCAAAGCTGTGTTTGAACTAGTCCATACTGATTTGGCAGGCCCAATTGAGCCAGTGGCAGACGATGGCTTTAAGAACACTTTAGCATTTACTGATGATTACTCGGGTGTAATATTTGTCTACTTTCTGAAAGCCAAGAGTGATATAGTCAAGGCGACTGAAAAGTTTATTGCAGATTTAGCTACTTATGGGAAAGTAAAGTGTATCAGATCAAATAATGGCACTGAGTTCATGTCGAGAGACTTTCAGTCACTATTGAGTAAAAATGTTATAAGACATGAAACATCCACACCTTACTCACCCCATCAGAATGGGACAGCAGAGAGAAACTGGAGAACACTGTTCGAAATGGCAAGGTGTATGTTGATAGACATTGACTTACCTAAAGAGTTGTGGACATATGCAGTAATGACTGCTGCTTTTATTCATAACAGATGTTATAACAGGCATGTGGGGCAGGCCCCATTCTTTATGCTAAGAGGAAAGAAACCTGATCTTTCAAGGATGAGAGAATTTGGATCAGTGTGTTATGCATACAGACAAGATAAAAAGAAGTTAAACCCAAGATGTGATAAGGGGATCTTTGTCGGATATGATAAAAACAGCCCATCATATCTGGGCTATTATCCTGACACAGGAAGGGTCTTTAGACACAGGTTAGTCAAGTTCTTTACTAAGAATATAGCTGAATGCCAGATTCAGACAGACCCAGAAGTGATGGATAAACATCTTAATACCAGAAGAAGTGTGCATGTTAAGTCAGAATCAAAAGCTGACAGTCAAGACACAAAGGTAAGGCAAGAAGAGGAAAGACAGGATACACACTACTCTAAAAGAGAAAGAAAACCACCTGCATACTTGAAAGACTATGAGTGTAAAGTTGAAAATGACGATTATGTGGCAGTTAATATTGACTATTGTTACCAATTAATATGCAACACATTGCAGAGCTTTAAAGAAGCCATGACATCATCTAACTCAGAAAAGTGAGTCAAAGCCACGAAGGAGGAACTTAAGTCTTTAAAGGAAAACAACACATTTACACTCACCACACTGCCAGAAGATAAAAATGCAGTGGGTGTAGGTGGGTTTTCACAGTAAAAGACAATGCAGATAATATTGAGACTTACAAAGCTAGATATGTGGCTAAAGGCTACAGTCAAGTCACTGGTATAGATTATAACGAAACATTTGCACCAACTGCGAGTATGACATCTGTACAAAGCCTAATGCAGATGGGAGCTCAGTACGGTTTAGAATTGCACCAGATAGATGTACAAATGGCTTATTTACATGCTCCTATTGACTTTGGGTGTATATGGAGCAACCTGAAGGTTTTGAAAAGAAATCAAATAATGATGAAAAATTGTTTTGTAAACTGAATAAGTCATTGTACAGATTGAAACAATCAGGGCGTAACTGGAACACAATGTTGCATGATTATCTCTGTGAAAATAGTTTTATCCAAAACCCCGCAGACCATTGTGTATACACTAGACAAGCTGAAAATAAGAAAACAGTCCTAATTATATGGGTTTACGATCTCGTTATAGCAGCTAGTAACAATGAATCACATAACGATGTAAAGGAAATGCTCAAAGCTAAATTTAAAATGAAAGATCTGGGAAAGCTAAGACATTTTCTAGGCACTGACTTTACCCAGAATAATAGTGAAGTAAAGATGAACCAAAAGAGGTATGTTACGAAAATTCTTGAGAAATTTGGTATGTCTAATTGTAAAGTAAGAAGTACCCCTTCCAAACAAAAAACAAACTTTGAATGTGACAGTGAATCTACAAATCCAAGAAAATATTGTCAGCTGTGGGTAGGCTGATATATGTTATGACAAGCATGAGACCTGATCTAAGCTGCATTGTAGTAAAATTTCACAATATTTGTCACAACCGAGTGAATCTCATTTAAAACTAGCCAGACATGTGTTAAGATACTTGAAAGGTACATTGGACAGAGAGCTGTGTTACAAGAAAAGTGAAGGGAAACTTCAGCTTATAGCATACAGTGATGCAGATAGGGCAAAAGATCAAAATGATAGCTGTAGTATAACAGGTTATTGTTTTAGCCTCAATAGAGATGGGCCTATTATTTCGGTGGCTTTATCTACATGTGAGGCAGAGTACATGGCGTTAGCAGTAACAACACAGGAGAGTCTGTACCTTGTGCAGCTGTTGAGTGGAATGGATGGAGAGTGTAAGTATGTGCCAGTAACAATATTTGAGGACAATCAAGGAGCAATCGCTTTGTCGAAGAATCCAGTTAGTCGACAGAGATGTAAACATTCCACAGAAACAAAACAAAGTCACTAGGATAACCAGGTACCTCAGAGTGCAGAAGTTTTAATTTTAATGTTAGTGCTAGATGTGATTCTTCACATTTAGTGTATCTAGCTACCTGTAAAATATGTAATAAGTTCTATATAGGCAAAATAGATAGATTATTAAAAGACAGAATTAGAGAGCACATGTATCACATCAAAAAGGGAAGTTCCTTTAATGTTCAAGCTAAACACATAAAAGAAACTAGTACAGAGCATCAATTTACTTTTAGAGTGATAGATAGGTATTTTGAAACTATAAGGGATGGTGACACTAAGACACAAACAGAGCATCTGGAAATAAAATGGATAGTTAGATTGAGAGCTGACTATGGGCATGGCCTGAATGACCATGTGGCATTGAGACCTTTTTTAAAAAATAGAGCCTTGCGTAGAGATTCATTTAGTTATTGAATTGTTGACTGTGTACATTTATGCAAGTATTGTATAAACTATGGTATTTATTGACGTATTTATGTTGTTTTTATGTATACATATGTATATGTTTATGGGAAATATTTATATATTTATACTATTTATGGCTTGATATGTGTCATGAAAATAAGGACAGGATTTTTTATAAAGTTGATATTTTATTTTTATTTTAAAGTTTTATATACCTTTAAGCTCTTTATTATTTAATTAAGAGATGCATAGTATAAATATGGGTGTGTTGCTAGTTCTTGTATACACCTGAAGAACCCAGTTGGTGAAAGCACTTGTGTGTGTTTTAAGAATAAAGCTTTTTGGAAGAGACCTGCAACCTGCCTCTGTTCATCTACAGAGATGTAAACATGCTGACATTAAACATCATTTTGTCAGGTTAGCACTTAATGATGAAAAAATAAGTACTGAATATTGCCCGACAATGGACGTGGTTTCAGATGTCTTTACTAAACCTGCTATGAAGTCGAAGATTGATAAGTTCATGTATTACATATTTGGAATGTGAAGGAAAGTTCTCCAAAATATGTTCTTAAAATGTATTTGTATACAGTGTAAGAGCAAGTTGGGGTGTTGTCTGATAATAATAAAGAGAGCGAATGATCATATGTCTGCTTTTACACTGACGTCATTGGTGTGAAGAGGTCAAGAGAGGTCACATGACCATGTGCTTTATAATAAAGGAAGAAGCAAGGGTTGTTCCCCTCTTCCGTTTTTAATCAGATTGATTGCCTTCACGTGTGTTAATTTTCCTCTGTAAATGTATGTCTAACCCGACTTTGTTATGCTTAAGATGATACATCCAACATCTTTTATTGTTCACAGAATATTTATATTTGTTTATCTTATGCTTTTAAGTTGATTTTTCAGTAAATGCTCTGAAATGCAAGGATGTCTATAGGCAGCTAGAGGTGTGACATTCCACAATCCATAGGTATTAGTTGACTACCACATCACAAACAACAAGACCAGTATATCCAAACAGGAATTTATTGCACCAAATATGTTGAATAAAAAATCACTTCTTTACTCCTTCTCTCTCTAGTGCCTCGGCAATTAATTGGAAGTGGGTGCCGTAATTGATTGTTTTAATTAACAGTCTTTTATTTGGAGATGTTAAAAGGTGGTGTTATACTCTGTTAAAGGCATTTTGCCGAGGCGCTAGAGAGAGATGGAGTAAAGAAGTGATTTTTATTCAACATATTTGGTGCAATAAATTCCTGTTTGGATATACTGGTCTTATCGTTTGTGATTTGCTACTGAACATTAGTGGTTCCTTCATTAATTGACTACCAGCCCATCTCCATCTGCCTTATCCTAATAAAAACTTTGAAAAAAAAATACCTCCTCTCAATTCTGTGAATAATTGCAAAACCAGAGATAAAACCAAACCTAAACCATAGAGATATCCTAAACAACATTGCTGTTGGCCTGGAAGAAGCACCATGACTGCCTTCTATATCCTTACTGAGAATATTCTACAAAACATAGGCAAAGGCTGCTTAACATGAACTATCTTTATTGATTTTTGAAAGTTTTTTGACCTAGAAACTGACACTCTCCTCCTTAACTCTCTCACTCATGTTGTAGTTAACTACAAACCAATGTACTTATTTAAAAACCTCCTAACAAAGAGTCACTTTTCTGTGCAAATCATTAACTCGGTCTTATCTACAACCCCCTCTAAAGGAGCACTGCAGACAATCTGTGCTCTCAGCAATCTTATTCCAATTATTCATCAACAATTTTCCAGATGTCTCACTACTTCTCCCTATTTCCTTGATACAGATGACATGGTGAGCTACAGTTTCAGCCCCACATACAAAATAATCCAAAAACAATTCAAAGAACACCTCCTGGTTAGTTAACAACAAAAAAAAAGATACACACACCAGTAAAATATACAATTTAAGCAATACTCACCAGAACCAAACATAAGCGTTCTGTGGGGAAAAATGCTCTCAAAGACTCCAGAAAGTAGAAAATTCAGATAGTTTGGAATGTGGCTAAGTCAGCAACTAAGCTTTCAACATCATTTAAAAGGAATTATGGCCAAAATTAAGTCTTAGCTATTCTGGGTTAAAGAACAAGATTCTTCCTATCCCCAGAAGGCAGAACAGCACCAGTCAAAGGAGTGCAACTTGCCCATTTAGAATGCAGCCTTCCTATAATCACTCCCACTTCTGAAAGAACATGGCACCCAACTAATAACCCTGTCAAGAACATTTGCAGATGTATCATATTAGCACTAAGAATAGAATGCTACTGCCAATTTACAGGTTAAAGGGCCTTCTTAAGCCTAGATGTGCATCCAAAAATATATCCAAAAAGTTTGGTACCCTAAGCGTTATTAATGATACATGTAAGCTTGGTCATGTGTGGTCAAACATTTACAGGTTATCTCTATTCATTAAGACCAGGGGTGAATATCTGGCTTCCCATCCACTGATCCAGGGCATGCTTGAATAGAGTCAGGGAAGACCTCTGCATTGCATGGATGGGAAGCCTGTTTCAGAGAAGGGGTACTCACTGAAACACATACATGTCATATTTATGTTGCAAGAAAAGTCTAAGTTCCTGGATTGGGTACTGCTGATGCTATTTGTTTTGTGGATATGAAAGAGGGTTACATATTACATTATCGAAGTTTCAGTACGACACCAGGTAGACACCATATTATCGAAGTACTAAAACTTCAAAAATGTAATATAAAAAAAAAAGAAACAAAACTAACTGCTGTGAGCAGGGGGCAAGCTCCCCTGCACCCCCCACACCCCCCTACTTAAATATATCAACTCCGAGATCGCACTTTAATGGGGTTAAGTGCAGGAAAGAGAAGGTTTCCCTTTCCTATGCTGTAGAATGATCATGGAGTTGGTATATTTAAGTAGTGGGGTGTTTGGAGGGGTGCAGCGCCCCACATGGGGGGTACAGGGGGGTTGCCTCCCCTGCCTACACCCTTTACTTTACCTTTATTTTTTTTTAATACATGTTTCAGAGCATTCAAAAATGTAATTGTTCGATCATTAAAGGTTGACCTTTAGTAATTTGAACAATTGCATTTTTGATATTCCAATAGGAACCCATGAAAGAGCAATATCATATCAGGATCCTGGGATGCTTTGCATGCCAGATATGGATACCCATCAGCCGTTTGCAGGAGACAGAGTATAAAGATAGAGCTTTTAGGTGATCTGCATAAAACGTGTTGTTAAAGCCATGTATTCTTCTTGTGACGAACCTCTGTTGATGCTCCTGTTGTTGTATGTACCTGGTCAGGTACATAGTAAAGGTGGCATTGTACTCACTGATGGGTCTGATGAGGGCTGAGTACAGTAGAACAATGACTTATTTGGACCTAGAGGCCATACCTTTGCTTATAAGTTCAGCAGCATAGACCTCACTACCAGAGCCAGATCCAGCACAAGGCAATGTGGGCAGCCACCAAGAGGCCTGCAGGCCAGGGAAGCTTCCCCACAACATTTATTTTTTAATTTAAAATAAAAAAAGATACGTCTTGTTTAAGAACATTCATGTTTAAGAACACCCAACATTTACATCTCATCATGCATCTGCATGCACTTGCTGTTTTTTGCTCTATTTTGCAACCACACACAGAATTTTCGTCCACTTTGTGTGATTAGCAGTACAGTCAGTAAGGTACTTTGTTTATTTTGTGTGTGTGTGATGCTCTAGTTTGCATTGGGAGGCTATTTAATTTAACTAGGCTCAAATCCTGTACCTTAGTTACAGGAGACAAAAGCCTAAATCTTCTACACCAACTACCAGACTATCCCCTGGATTCAACAAAATCCATGTAAGAATAAGAGTATTCTTGCACGGAGTGGTTTGTGTCTGTTTAGCACAGCAGCACACCTTAAATATTCGTGAAGGCATGCTGCTGTACTTGCTATATGTACATGAACCATGAAGAAGTGCGGGAGATGTGTCCAAGTAGTACACAGACACTGAACAGACCTCCTGCACTCAGAAAGTGCCATACAGCACTTTCTAAGCCAAACTGGCATAATATTAGAGATTTATTCTAATATTATGGCAGTATTTCAATGTTCGCGGACACTGAAATTAAATACTGATCATTTCAGTGTCTGCTGATACTGAAATAAACTTCGGCAACAAAAAAGCAATGCAGGGTGTGTGTGACAGGTTCTGTGACCCACCCCCTGCATTGCTAAAATGCCGTACAACACTTCTTCAACCTACTAAAGCAGGAAATTGTGGGAAATGCAAACATAACGGGGGATAAATCCCCCAAAAGTGACAAAACACAAAACAGGTCATGCATTAGCATGAATTGCATCAGGGTTAGAAATCTGAAAGCAAATGTATGCCAAAATTCCCTTACAGCAGTGTATGCTAACAAAGGCACAAATGATGGGGCAATAAATAATACATTAGGGTCATGCCCGAAAAATTGCCCTCACACACTTAGAAAGTTGATAGATAACAGGATATGTATTAGCAGGAGTCCCTAAAGGATAGAAGCCTGAAAGCCAAATGAATGCCATTATTTCATGACTGCAGTCCTGAATGAGTTGTCAGAACACCACAAGACTCACTTATATGACATAATAATATAAAAATAATATAAACTTTTTTTCAAGCCTAAGGAATGTTTAAGCATAGTTAAGCAGGTGTGCACATTATCTCCTAAGAGATAAAAGCAAATATACAAGCAAAAATTCCAAGCTGCGATAGGGTAGTGGTTAGAGGTCCAGCTTTACCTGCAGGTGTTCATGGTTCGATTACCAAAACATGCAGCTTATTTTGTTATGGAAAGGTAGTGTTAAAATTATGTCTGTAGACTTAAATTATGTAGCAACTGTTTTTTGTCAACCAGGGTAGTGTAGCAGGTCCAAAAGTGAGATGTCAGTCTAGAAAAGATGTGAAACCCCCATATAAACACAAGTGCCCCATACAGTATAGTCACACGAGTATATGATTTAATGAAAGCACATAGGGCGATGTCATGGAAGGTAAACATAAAATTATAATATGTCACTAATAAGGAATCAATCCCACAGTCCTGATACTTTATAAAATGAATTGTGAGCAATGCTAATTAGTGCTCAGCTATGCTAACCTGGTGTATGCATTGCTTAAATGTAAATGCTAAGTAATAAGTGTCTCAGCTAAGCTGATTTGTGCATTGATAAGCAGTGCTCAACATCTATCCCTTTAAGCACTACCAACCTTAGCTAAGCGGGTTTGCCCGTCACTTAACTTAGCTCAGTATATTCAAAAATGGTCCAATGACAGCAAAGGGTGGGAGTTTTTCTCTATTTAAACCTTGCAGGTGGGAATACAGCCATAACCAGTTATAGCTCATCCTTGCAGACACTATGGTTGGTGTAGGAGAGGGCAATGTCTTTGAGTGCAATGTTGAGGTATTCAGGAGTCCAGGGTCATGGTTGGACTCCTAGCAAAAGACCATGAGGAGAGACTGTTGCGGAACCAGTACCAGGGCTCCAAATACAAAGCAGAGGCCTGGGATCATCTCGTACATGATCTCACCAGTGCTACTGGCATCCCACAAACTGGTGAGCAGGTCCATCACCATTTTGTTAACCTCAGGCGTAGCAAGAGGGAGGTCTTGGACCAGTGGACCCAAGATGCACGGGTACAGAATGTCCCAAAAGTGTGTAAGTATCAGTATCAATTAGTGTTCACCAAAGTCCAGCCTGTGTATATGATCGATAGATATGTATAAATGTTTCTTTATCTCCTGTACAGCTGCAGATGAGAGGGCTGCAAACGTAGATGCCCTTGCCAGCAGG
>NC_056743.1:1732799115-1732876615 GCF_019279795.1 Protopterus annectens
TGGAACACCAATGGATGTCAACAGTTAGTGACTACAACCCTCACATTATCCTACTGGCTCCACAAAAAATACGTTATTTGAGGAAATGACAAAACATAACAGGAAAACCTCTGGCCACTCTGTGGACAACATGCCAGTTGAGAGGTATGTTAGAGGCATATCACTGTCAGAATTCAGGTCACTCAGTAAATGCATGTCCAAATGAACCATGTCATTCTAGCAACCCTTCATGTGTATAACAACAATAATGACATGCAATCTGTACTGAAATCTGGACCTTTGCCCTACATGTTGTTGGGCTGTCTTCACATGTCCTGTCCTGTGAGGTATTCCCACCTATTGTCTCTGAAGCTGTAGCTCCCAAACCTCGTAATGTCCCCTGCACAGGCAAGGAAAAGGGGCAAGGCCCACATGAAGGATGTCCCATATTTTCCAACTAGCAGCAGTGTCCAGGCCCACACCACAATACTATGTGGGCACCTACATAGCTGTATGGCCTCAGCAATACATGACAGAACAACATCAATACCCTTGTGGTAGGCTGAATGCCTGTGGTGGACAGCAGCAATATACACCTACCATCATAGGTGGAAATAAGCACAGGATGGGCCAAGAAGGAACAGCTGCCTCACTGGCAGAGAAGACATCTTGTTCTGCACAAGTAAAGAACGTCAACTGTGATGTACACTAAGGCTGCCTTTCAGTGCAAACTGGATACATCCACCAAGGCCCAATGGTAGGCCTTCTAGACATGTGCCCGCAATTCCAGAGGCAACACACATATCTGCCCTGTAGTGGTGGTCGATAACACCACATACACATATGCCATAGATATAGGCAACCAGCTGCAGAGAAGTGCAGTGCAAACTTCACCCCCTGTCCCCCTATAGGTATACATGTGCATGTACAGCACCACCCTCCCCTCATGATCAGGGAGCAGGTCTGTAATGCCCTCTCAAAGGTAACACATAGAGGTCTCCATAGGCCTGATACCATTCCTGGCTGCATCCTACATGAATACAGGCATGTGCTCAAAGACCCATTCTGCAGTGTGGCCAACCACAGCCTGACCACCGGTGTCATCACATCTGCACAGAGGACAGACAGAAAGTTGAAAGAAAACAGATTATGCATTAGCATGAATATTCTGAAGGATACACATCTGAAACTGAAATGTATGCCATTATATCATGACAGCAGTCCTCAATGACATGTCCAAAAACCTAAATACTCTCCATTTAATATAATAACATAAAATTAATATGCAATAGGAGATAAATAAAAATATACAGCTCCAATCTCGAAGCAAAGCTGGCATAGTCCCAGCTTAGCATGCAGGTGTACACGGTTTGAGTACTACAACAGTCAATCCACTTTTACAATAGAAAGCGATGTTAAAAGTAATATTTTCATATCAAAATATGTGGTAAGTTATTTTTGTCACACAGGGTAGTGTAGCTGGTGTAAAATGGAAGTGTGAGTACATATAACATGTGAAACCACCCATGTATATATGTGTCTCATACAGTATAATAACACCCATTGCTACTGTAATAGAAGCACATTTTATAAGAAATGTATATAAAAAATATATGATATAATATGATTTTATAATAATATTATAAGGATATAGAATAATAATAATAATGTCATATAATATATATATATATATATATATATATATATATATAAGATATTTTATAAGAATGAACTGTGAGCATTGGTTAGGAATGCTCAGCTAATCTTAGCAGGTGTAAACATTGCTCAAATGTGAATGTTAAGCAGTAGGTAACTCAGTTAAGTGGATTTGCGTACTGGTAGAAGTCGCTAAGTGAAGCCAACACAGATTAAGCATCTGTATGTTTAACCATGTGTTGCCATTGCTTAGCATCATGCAAATCCATGCAAACTCACTGACAACTGCTTAAAACTGCTTTAATCACTTTGTTTCCATCAACCACTGTTTTGCCTAGCAAAAAATAATCAGATCTGCCAAGTCTTTATCCCAGGGCTCTACACACCATAGTCAGAGTAATGTACCACTGCACCATTTGAATTGTAAGGACTGCTAATGCTTTTTCAAACATATAATGTGGAAGAGTCATTCAACAGGTTTTGTATTTGTACATATACACATGTATATATGTATGGAGATGCATATATATGGAAACATATATACATAACATAAATAGAGGTATACATATATATATATATATATATATATATATATATATATATAATATATATATATATATATATATATATATATATATATATATATATATATATAATATATATATGCTCATAACATGTAGTGGAGTCATACCTCACAACCATAACTCTCAAACTCTTGGTGCAAGAAATCTGGCCAAAGGCTGTCCAAATAGGGGTCAATAGACCCAAACTATACACATATTTTAAATATTGCTCTTACAAATGTAGGATGTTGCCAGAGTGACATGTTTTCTTTCGGCATACATGTTTAGAAGGATTTGAGTTCTGAAAGTGAAATGTATGTCATTATTTACTGTCAGAAATCTACAGATCATCACAGTGATTTACCAAGGGATATAATAATAATGAATTTGTGGAACAGACCAGGAATATGAGCAATAAACCTGGACATACTTCCACAATCCAGACAGTTGAGAGGTAGGCTCAGAACCCCTTAGTGCAACACATCTGGAGCAACCCTGACAAATGGGGAGTCGCCATGAAAATATGGACATATCTGAAATACTGGAGTAGATAAGCTGACACGGTTGCTGCAATAACATCCTCATGTCTGTCCTAACATATATTGACTGAAATATTACAAGTCCAACACAATTACTTCTCACTAGTTAGTGACTGAAATCCTCCCATCATCACAATGATATGTCAGAAATACACAATACTTAATGGGGGCCAGGCAACGGCACATCCTACAAATATCTGGACATAACGTAACATTAGGGAAACTAAACTCAGCTGCTAAGCATGCCACCAAGCACTGTCCAAACTACAGTCAGACTGACCCAACACAAACTCAAATCTGCTAGGGGGAATTAGACTTGTACTTGCAGATATATCTGGCACTATGGGGATGTAAAAGCACTGAAAAACAGACACGAGTGTGAAAATGCATACCCACAACCAATTCCACCATAATCAGAATGACATACTGGTAAGCCAAACAAACAATACAGTATAAGGACAGTGTGAGCAAAAACATCTCAAAATGTTTGCCACTCACGAAGCACCCCTACATATACTGGCCCAATTTCCAGTGTAGTATGATGCCTGACTGTGGTATGGGACATGTCTCAGTCTGACTCTGCAAACATATACAGCCAATAGACCACCAGAAACAGGACCAGAATGCACAGGCAGATGGAGCAGGAGCCACAGCACATACATCTACCTCCCTTCCTTCACAGGCCAAATAACATTGACACACTACACTGCTACACAATTCAGACAGTCTGTCAACAATTTCCAGAAATGCACAGACCTCTCTACTGTACAGCATCCAACAGAATGTCCAGGCTTTCCCCTCATATATAAAGCCTCTTCGACATAACATGTCTGCAGTCTGATACATCCCTGGAATGATATCAGGAATGTAGGCACTAAATAATCATATACCATACATATCAACCATGACATCTAGACAAAGCCTGACATAATTGAGGGACAGAGGGCCAAAAACAGGGACATATTTGAAATATTGCTGTTATAAACTGAGAAAGTTGCGTGTGTAACAGGGTTAGTTGTAACATATTTTTCGGAGGGATACGAGGTCAGAAACACAAATGGATGTTAGCAATTACTGACTGCAATCCCCAGAGAATGCTACTGATTTTCCAAAGACAAAAAATGTCTGAAGAACACACCAAACATAGGAGTCCAAACTCTGGCCATTCTGAGGAGAGCCCTACAGTTAAAAAGTTATATGAAATACATAACACTGTCAGAGTTGAAATCATGCAGAAACTCCATGTCCACACAGAGCCTCTTAGACTAGCATTAATCCAGATGTGTAACAGCAATACTTACATTCTGTCCCTATGTCTGGAACATTCTCCCCCATTTTGTTGGCCTGTCTCCACAGTTGTGGTTGTAAGAGATGTTTCCAAATACCCTCTGTGATGCTGTTGTTCACCCACTTCCATGAAGACCTCCTCACTGGCAAGGAAAAGGGCCAATGCCCACATGACGTACTCAGTTATAGGACAGTGTTGCCATGCCATTGGCTATAGGAATAATAACTCAGCTGTTCTGCATGCAATTAGCAAGTGGGGGACACCAACCGGTGCACATGCCATCAGCTACTCATGAGCATTACCTACAAAAGGCAAGCTGCTGACTATGAAAAACAGATGTACACCGTACATCTATGAGAGAGAGAGAGAGAGAGAGAAACAATTAGAAAAAAAACCAGCAAGATATAACCACCTACACTTTGGAAAAAAAGGTATGTCAAACAAGTAAGCATGTAATGGACTGCATAGGGGGTATGTAAGAATGGGAAACAGGAAGTTTAACATATATGTCACAACAAGACTTGTACTGATATATTCCTGATCAGAACCAATGGCCATAACATCTGGGTCTATCTGCAGTGACATAGACCATAGGTCAGGCCCCTGAGTCATCCCAGGAAAGGACGGCTCACATATGACTACTACTGGAGTGTGTGTTGAACAATACTGACAGTGACAATGCTAGGCTAGCTACTGGGATGTCATGCATATCCATATCTTACTTGTGAATACAATTACGATATACTTGTTTGTCTCAGAAATGTGAGAGACCTATACATGGTATTTGCATAGTAAAGTACTGTTGCAAATGTATGTGTTGAACTGCATGTGATATACTGAGCTCATCCCATGTAACTGTCCAGTGTTATGCACACTGACTGGGTCTATATTATAAGAATGAAAGTGCATATGTGCAACTTCATAAAAGTTGACACATAATGCACGAAACCTAAAAATAGTGAATGGCCATGTAAGCAAATTTTTCTCTAGCCCACCACACCCCCTAACTAAATACACCAACTCTGAGATCGCACTACAGGGAAGGAAATGGTAACTCCATGAAGTCGGCCAACCATCTCCTTGCCCTATGACATATAAATTGAATCATTTAAATGTGATTTGATGAATATGTGTTGCTGTTTCCGTATTCGCTTAGAAGCATTTTCGTGCTTTTAATATAGACCCACACTGACAATATGGGTGCCTCATATTTGTAGTCATTTACTCATAGAGCTGTGTTATGCCTGCAAATCCTTGACAAAGCTGTGAAGACTGACATGGTCACCACAAAGGATCATCTGTTGCCATTTCTGCCTGTCCTCTGCATCTTGCTCTGTCACACCATTCACCTGCAGGTCCTCTTTCACCACTTCAAGAGCCTTATCTGAGGCCTTCCTCTTTTCTTTTTACCTGGCAGCTACATCCTTACCATCCTTTTCCCAATATACTCAGCATCCCTCCTCAGCACATATCCAAACCGATGTAATCTTGCTCTCTGGCTTTGTCTCAAAGCCTTCAAACATGGGTTGACACTCTCATATACACATTGTCTTTTTGTCAATGCCACTCTCGAATACATATGATATAGCTGGTCTCACTACCCTCTTGGACACCTTCCCTTTCACTTTTACTGGTACTTGTCTGTCAGAAATCACTCCTGACAGTCTTCTCCATCCTCTCCATCCTCCCTGTACTCTCTTCTTCACCTGTCCTCCACAGTCGTCATTACTCTGAAATGTTGATCCCAATCATTTCAACTCATCCACCTTTGCCAACTATTCTCCCTGCATCCTCAACATTCTGCTATCCTCCACCTCATTCACACACAGATATCCTGTAATAGTCCTGCTGACCTTAATTCCTCTACTCTCTAGAGCATATCCTCACCTTTCCAGGTTCTCCTAAATCTGTTCTCTACTCTCAATACAGTTCACAATGCCATCTGCAAACATCATAGTCAATAGGGACTACTATATGATCTTGTCTGTCAACCTGTTCATCACCATTGCAAATAAGAAAGGACTCACAGCTGATCCCTGATGTCATCCCACCTCCACCTTAAATGCATCTGTCACTTCCACCACAGACCTCATCAATATCACACCACCCTTGCACATATCCCGTAACATTCTTACATATATCTCTGCCACTCATGACTTCCTCATACAATGCCACAACTCCTCTCTGCTTTAACAAACATATCATACATTCTGGTCATATAACAGTAATGAAAAAAAGCACTAGTCCCAAGTCCATGACCCAGTACACTATAGTCAGAGGAATGCACCACTACACCATCTGAGCTGTAGAAATTGCAGTTGTATTTTCAAACGTATCATAAAATAGGGGCATGCAACATTAGGGAGAAAGCTCTGAGGAATCATTCATGTTTTGTATAAAGACATATACACATATATATGTGTGTGTGTGTGTGTGTGTGTGTGTGTGTGTGTGTGTGTGTGTGTGTGTGTGTGTGTGTGTGTGTGTGTGTGTGTATATATATATATATATATATATATATATATATGTCTGATGAAACATATATATGAAATAGTGGATAAATAAATAGATATACATATATAAATATATAAAGGAAGGGATCTATATATATATATATATATATATATATATATATATATATATATATATACATACATACATACATACATAGATGTATGTACATAACATGCAATGCAGTCATACCTCAGAACCATCCCTCTCAATCTCTTAGAGCAAGACACCTGTACAAAGGCTTTAAAAGGGGGAGGAATGGACCAGATATAGGGACATATTTCAACTATCGCTGTAAGGAATGAAGACATTTGCTACAGCAACAGGGTGCATTTCAGCAGGCAATTACTGAAGGATATGAGAATGGAAAGTGAAATGTTATGTCATTATTTAATGCAATAAATCCATAGATCATCACAGTGTTTTACCAGGCAAATACAAATAAATTGTGGAATAGAACAAAAGTATGGGCGAAACATCTTGGCATTCTGTGAAAATCCTGGCAGTGGAGAGATATGCTCAGAACCCCCTAGTGCAATGAATCTGGACCACACCTGACAAAGTGGGGGAAAAAGTCATGAAATTAAGGACATATCCAAAATAAGTGAGTAGATAAGCTGAGAAAGTTGATGTATTAACACTGTATGTCCTAACATATATTGAAGGAAATTTCACAAGTCTGCGTCTCAATTGCCTCTCATTAGTTATTGACCTCAATCCTCATACCCCACTGATGTGTCAGGAATATATAACAGTTATGGGGATCAGGTCAAAAATATTGGCCAGACAACAGGACATCCTATGAATGTGTGGACATAACACAACATTTAGGAAACTACACTCAGCTAACAAGCAACATCCAAACTACAATCAGACTGACAAAACACTACTCAAATCCAGCTCTAGGGCTGTACACTTGCATTTTCAAATATAATAGGCACACTGGTGTGAAAGTGCATACCCACAACCGATTGCACAACAGTCACAGTGGCATACCAGTAAGCAAACTGAACACTACAGAATAATGACTGTGTGAGCAACAATATCCCATTTGCCACTCACACATTACCCCTACATATACTGGCCCAAGTCACAGTGTAGTGGGAATCTTCAGGTGTTACAGAACATGTCACAGTCTGCCCTAACAAACATATACAGGTGATAGGGAACCCGAAACTGGAGCAGCATGCACAGTCAAATAGAAAGGGTCCATAACACTCACATGTACCCTCCTCCCTACACAGCCCAAATAACATGTACACACTACACTGGTACACAATCCTGACAGTCTGTTAACAATAGCCAGACATACACAGACTTCTCAAATGCACAATTTCCCACAGAATGTATAGGCAAAAGACTCATATCTATGGCCGCTTCCTTGTTACATGTCTGGGGGTCTATGACATCACTGGGATGGTAGCAGGAATGAAGGCAATAAATAATGATACTACATACCTATGAACCTCTTAGTGCATGATATCTGGACAAAGTGTGACATAATTGATGGACAGAGGCCCAAAGAGGGGGTTATATTGGAAGTTACTGGGTTTGCTGTCACATATCTTTTCTGAGGGATATTAAGTCTGCAACGCTAATGGATGTTAGCATGTACTGACTGCATTCCCCAGAGTATGCTACTGATTAGCCAAGGACAACGACTGTCCGGGGAATAAAACAAACACATGAGCAATGCATCTGGACAATGTCTAGGCCTCTGAACAGTGTAGAGGTATGAAGGCGTCGTGTAACTGAATGGAAATCCCCTGACAGCTGCCAAACATGTCACCCAGCACCTTATTAAGCACACTAAGACCAGACAACACTCCCCCACATCACCTTTGGGCAATTACTCATGCATATTCAAATATAGTAGGCACTATAAGGATGAAACTGTAGTGAAAACAGATAGTGGTGCAAAAATGTCCACCCAAAAACATTTGCATCACAGTCACAGCAACATACCAGTACCCAAAATGAACTCCAGAGTATGACTGTCTGAACAAACATATCCTGATTGCCAGTCACACAGTACAATGACATAAACTGGCTGAAATCACAGTGTTCTGGGAGTCCTGAGGTATTACAGGACATTTCACAGTCTGCCCCTACAAGCATACATATCTGATAGACCACCAGCAGCTGTAGCAGCATGCACAGTCAGATAGGTAAAGGATGTGTGGCACTCACGTCTGCTACTGTCCCTACCCAGCTCAACAAACATCTACACACAACACTGCTACACAATCTTTGCAGTCTGTTCACAATGGACAGACATACAGAACTATAATTTGTACAGATTTCCACAGAATTTCCAGGGTGTAGAACCATAATCCTGGCCACTGCTGCATACCATGGACAGAAGTCTGCTAGGTCACTGGGATGATAACTGGAGTGCAGTCGGTAATTAATGATATACCATACCTCTGCACCTCATAATGCAGGACATCTGGACAATGCATGACATATGTGAGGGACAGGGAGCTGGAAAGAGGGATGTATCACACATGGTGGTGTTACAAACTGAAACAGTAACTGGTGTTACATGTGTTGTTGTAATATAACATCCCTGAAGGATATGATGTCTGGGACACCAATGGATGTCAACAGTTAGTGACTACAATTCTCACATTATCCTACCGGCACCACAAAAAAGACATTGTTTGAGGAACTGACCAAACATAACAGGAAAACCTCTGGCCCCTCTGTGGAGAACATGCCAGTTGGAGGTATGTTAGAGGCACATCACTGTCAGATGTCAGATCACTCAGTTAATGCATGTCCAGATGAACCCTGTCAATCTAGCAACCCTTCATGTGTATAACAGCAATAATGACATGCAATCTGTACTGAAGTTTGGACCTTTGTCCTTCATGTTGTTGGGCTGTCTCCACATGTCCTGTCCTGTGAGGTATCCCCACCAACTGTTTGTGAAGCTGTAGCTCCAAAACCTCTGTAATGTCCCCTGCACAGGCAAGGAAAAGAGGCAAGGCCCACATGAAGGACGTCCCTTATGTTGGAACTAGTAGCAGTGTGCAGGCCCACACCACAATACGATGTGGGCACCTACATAGCTGCATGGGCTCAGCAATACATGACAGGACAACATCAATGCCCTTGTGGTAGGCTGAATGCTTGTGGTGGACAGCAGCAATATACAACTACCATCATAGGTGGAAATAATCTCAGGATGGGCCAAGAAGGAACAGCTGCCTCATTAGCAGCCATGACATCTTGTTTTGCACAAGTAAAAAACGTCACATGTGATGTACACTAAGGCTGTCTTTCAGTGCAAACTGGATACATCCACCAAGGCCAATTGGTAGGCCTTCTAGACATGTGCCCGCAATTCCAGAAGCAACACACATATCTGTTCTGTAGTGGTGGTCAATAACACCACATACACACATGCCATAAATATAGGCAACCAGCTGTAGAGAAGTGCAGTGTAAACTTCACCCCCTGTCCCCCTATAGGTACACATGTGCATGTACAGTACCTCCCTCCCCTCATGATCAGGGAGCAGGTCTGTAATGCCCTCTCAAAGGCAACATAAAAATTTCTCCATAGGCCTGATACAATTCCTGGCTGCATCCTACATGAATACAGGCATGCGCTCAAAGACCCATTCTGCAGTGTGGTCAACCACAGCTTGAGCACCGGTGTCATTCCATCTGCACAGAGGACAGACAGAAAGTTGAGAAAACAGATTATGCATTAGCATGAATATTCTGAAGGATACACATCTGAAACTGAAATGTATGCCATTATATCATCAAAGCAGTCCTCAATGACATGGCCGAAAACCTTAATACTCTCCATTTAATATAATAACATAAAATTAATATGCAATAAGAGATAAATACAAATATACAGCTCAAATCTCCAAGCCAAGGTAGCATAGTGGTCAGAGTCCCAGCTTAGCATGCAGGTGTACATGGTTTGAGTACTACCACAGGCAATCCAATTTTAAAACAGAAAGCAATGTTAAAAGTAATATTTTCATATTAAAATATGTGGTAAGTTATTTTTGACACATAGGGTAGTGTAGCTGGTGTAAAATGGAAGTGTGAGTGCATATAACATGTGAAACCACCCATGTATACATGTGTCTCATACAGTCTAATAACACCCTTTGCTACTGTAATGAAAGCACATTTTATATTTTATAAGAAATATATATAAAATATATAATATAATATATTATAATAATATTATAAGGATATATTATAATATACTAATAATAATAATAATAATAATGATAATTATAATGTCATATAACATATATATATATATATATATATATATATATATATATATATATATATATATATATATATATATATATATATAAGATATTTTATAAGAATGAACTGTGAGCAATGGTTAGGAATGCTCAGCTAATCTTAGCAGGTGTAAACATTGCTCAAATGTGAATTCTAAGCAGTAGGTAGCTCAGCTAAGTGGATTTGTGCACCGATAGTAGTCGCTAAGTGAAGCCAGCACAGATTAAGCATCTGTACGTTTAACCGTGTGTTGCTATTGCTAAGCATCATGCAAATCCACGTAAACTCACTGACAACTGCTTAAAACTGCTTTAATCACTTAGTTTCCATCAACCACTGTTCTGCCTAGCAAAAAATAATCAGACCTGCCAAGTCTTTATGCCAGGGCCCTACCCACCATAGTCAGAGTAATGTACCACTGCACCATTTGAATTGTAAGGACTGCTAATGCTTTTTCAAACATATAATGTGGAAGAGTCATTCAACAGGTTTTGTATTTGTACATATACGCATGTATATACGTATGGAGATGCATATATATGGAAGCATATATACATAACATAAATAGAGATATACATGTTATATATATATATATATATATATATATATATATATATATATATATATATATATATATATATGTATATCTATATATATATATATATATATATATATATATATATATATATATATATATATATATATATATATATATATGCTCATAACATGTAGTGGAGTCATACCTCACAACCATAACTCTCAAAGTCTTAGTGCAAGAAATCTGGCAAAATGCTGTCCAAATGGGGGAACAATAGACCCAAACTAGGGACATATTTTAAATATTGCTCTTATAAATGTAGGATGTTGCCAGAGTGACATGATTTGTTTCAGCATACATGTTTAGAAGGATCTGAGTTCTGAAAGTGAAATGTATGTCATTTTTTACTGCCAAAAATCTGCAGATCATCACAGTGATTTACCAAGGGCTATAATAATAATGAATTTGTGGAACAGACCAGGAATATGAGCAATAAATCTGGACATACTTCCACAATCCAGACTGTTGAGAGGTAGGCTCAGAACCCCTTAATGCAACACATCTGGAACAACCCTGAGAAATGGGGGCAGGGGTCAGACATGAAAATAGGGACATTTCTGAAATACTGGAGTACATAAGCTGACACGGTTGCTGCAGTAACACCCTCATGCCTGTCCTAACATATATTGACTGAAATATCAGAAGTCCAACACTCAATTACTTCTCATCAGTTAGTGACTGAAATCCTCCCATCAACACACTGATGTGTCAGAAATACACAATACTTATGGGGGACAGGCAACAGCACATCCTACAAATATCTGTACATAATGTCACATTAGGGAAACTACACTCAGTTGCTAAGCATGTCACTAAGCACTGTCCAAACTGCAGTCAGACTGACCCAACACTAACTCAAATCTGCTAGGGGGAATTATACTTGTACTGGCAAATATATCTGGTACTATGGGGATGTAAAAGCACTGAAAAACAGACACCAGTGTGAAAATGCATACCCACAACCAATTCCACCAAAGTCAGAGTGACATACTGGTAAGCCAAACAAACAGTACAGTATAAGGACAGTGTGAACAAAAACATCTCAAAATGTTTGCCACTCACACAGCACCCCTACATATACTGGCCCAATTCACAGTGTAGTATGATGCCTGACAGTGGTATGGGACATGTCTCAGTCTGACTTTACTAACATATACAGCCGATAGACCACCAGAAACAGGACCAGCATGCACAGGCAGATAGAACAGGAGCCACAGCACATACATCCACCCACCTTCCTTCACAGGCCAAATAACATTGACACACTACACTGCTATACAATCCTGACAGTCTGTCAACAGTTGCCAGAAATGCACAGACCTCTCAACTGTACAGCATCCCACAGAATGTCCAGGCTTTCCCCTCATATATAAGGCCTCTTCCACATAACATGTCTGCAGTCTAATACATCCCTGGGATGATATCAGGAATGTAGGCACCAAATAATCATATACCATACATATCAACCATGACATCTGGACAAAGCCTGACATAATTGTGGGACAGAGGGCCAAAAACAGGGACATATTTGAAATATTGCTGCTATAAACTGAGAAAGTTGCTTGTGTAACAGGGTTAGTTGTAACATATTTTTCAGAGGGATATGAGGTCAGAAACATAAATGGATGTTAGCAGTTACTGACTGCAATCCCCAGAGTATGCTACTGATTTTCCAAAGACAAAAAATGTCTGAAGAACACACCAAACATAGGAGTCCAAACTCTGGCCATTCTGCAGATAGCCGTACAGTTGCAAAGTTATATCAAATACATAATATTGTCAGAGTTGAAATCATGCAGAAACTCCATGTCCACACATACCCTCTTATACTAGCATTAATCTGGATGTGTAACAGCAATACATACATTCTGTCCCTATGTCTGGAACATTCCCCCCCATTGTGTTGGCCTGTCTCCACAGTTGTGGTTGTAAGAGGTATTTCCAAATACCCTCTGTGATGCTGTTGTTCACACACCTCCATGAAGCCCCCCTCACTGGCAAGGAAAAGGGCCAATGCCCACATGATGTACTCAGTTGTAGGAGAGTATTGCCATGCCATTGGCTATATGAATAACAACCCAGCTGTCCTGCATGCAATTAGCAAGTGGGGGACACCAACCGGTGCACATGCCATCAGCTACTCATGAGCATTACCTACAACAGGCAAGCTGCTGCCTATGCAAAACAGATGTACACCCTACATCCATGAGAGAGCGAGAGAGAGAGAGAAATAATTAGAAAAAAGCAGCAAGATATAACCACCTACACTTAGGAAAAAAAGGTATGTCAAACAAGTAAGCATGTAATGGACTGCATAGGGCGTATGTAAGAATGGAAAATAGGAAGTTTAACATATATGTCGCAACAGGACTTGTACTGATATATTCCTGATCAGAACCAATGGCCATAACATCTGGGTCTATCTGCAGCGACATAGATCATAGGTCAGGCTCCTGAGTCATCCCAGGAAAGGACGGCTCACATATGACTACTACTGGAGTGTGTGTTGAACAATACTGACAGTGACAATGCTAGGCTAGCTACTGGGAAGTTATACATACCCATATCTTACTTGTGAATACAACTATGATATACTTGTTTGTCTCAGAAATGTGAGAGACCTATACATGGTATTTGCATAGTAAAGTACTGTTGCAAATGTATGTGTTGAACTGCATGTGGTATACTGAGCTCATCCCATGTAACTGTCCAGTGTTATGCACACTGACTGGGTCTATATTATAAGAATGAAAGTGCATATGTGCAACTTCATAAAAGTTGACACATAAAGCATGAAACCTAAAAATAGTGAATGGCCATGTAAGCAAATTTTTCTCTAGCCCACCACACCCCCTAACTAAATACACCAACTCTGAGATCGCACTACAGGGAAGGAAATGGTAACTCCATGAAGTTGGCCAACCATCTCGTTGCCCTATGACATATACATTGAATCGTTTAAATGCGATTTGATGAATATGTGTTGCTGTTTCCGTATTCGCTTAGAAGCATTTTCGTGCTTTTACTATAGACCCACACTGACAATATGTGTGCCTCATATTTGTAGTCATTTACTCACAGAGCTGTGTTATGCCTGCAAATCCTTGACAAATCTGTGAAGACTGACATGGTCACCACAGAGGATCATCTGTTGCCATTTCTGCCTATCCTCTGCATCTTGCTCTGTCACACCAATCACCTGCAGGTCCTCTTTCACCACTTCCAGAGCCTTATCTGAGGCCTTCCTCTTTTCTTCTTACCTGGCAGCTACATCCTTACCATCCTTTTCCCAATATACTCAGCATCCCTCCTCAGCACATATTCAAACCAATGTAATCTTGCCTCTCTGGCTTTGTCTCAAAGCCTTCAAACATGGGTTGACCCTCTCATATACACATTGTC
Organism: Protopterus annectens; assembly: GCF_019279795.1. Taxonomy (NCBI): domain Eukaryota; kingdom Metazoa; phylum Chordata; order Ceratodontiformes; family Protopteridae; genus Protopterus; species Protopterus annectens. The sequence continues at coordinate 1,732,813,938 of NC_056743.1, forward strand.
TTTTTGTCAATGCCACTCTTGAACACATATGATATAGCTGGTCTCACTACCCTCTTGGACACCTTCCCTTTCACTTTTACTGGTACTTGTCTGTCAGAAATCACTCCTGACAGTCTTCTCCATCCTCTCCATCCTCCCTGTACTGTCTTCTTCACCTGTCCTCCACAGTCGTCATTACTCTGAAATGTTGATCCCAATCATTTCAACTCATCCACCTTTGCCAACTATTCTCCCTGCATCCTCAACATTCTGCTATCCTCCATCTCATTCACACACAGATATCCTGTAATAGTCCTGCTGACCTTAATTCTTCTACTCTCTAGAGCATATCCTCACCTTTCCAGGTTCTCCTAAATCTGTTCTCTACTCTCAATATAGTTCACAATGCCATCTGCAAACATCATAGTCAATAGGGACTACTATATGATCTTGTCTGTCAACATGTTCATCACCATTGCAAATAAGAAAGGACTCACAGCTGATCCCTGATGTCATCCCACCTCCACCTTAAATGCATCTGTCACTTCCACCACAGAACTCATCAATATCACACCACCCTTGTACATATCCCATAACATTCTTACAGATATCTCTGCCACTCATGACTTCCTCATACAATGCCACAACTCCTCTCTAGGCACCCTGTCATATGCTTTCTCTGAGTCCATAAAGAGTCAAAGCAGCTCCTGACCTCCCCTGTACTTCTCCATAAACACTCTCAGAGCAAACATTGCATCTGTAGTCCTCTTTCCTGGCATGGCACCATACTGCTGACCACTAGTCATCACCTCCCTACTTAACCCAGCTGTGACTACTCTTTCCCTTAACTCCATTCTGTGAGTGATCAGTGTTATCCCTCTGTAGTTACTACAGCTCTGAACCTCAACCCTCTTCTTAATACGGTACCCAAACACTTTCTCTCCACTCCTCATGCAACCTCTCACTTTCCAAGATATCATTAAACAATCTGGTTAAAAACACCACTGCCATTTCCTCTAACCACCTTCAGGCTTTCACAGGTATCTCATGTGGACCAACAGACTTTCCAGTACTCATCCTCTTCATAGCTATCCTTACTTCCTTCTTGGTAAGCCGTTGCACTTTCTGATTCACCATACCTATATCATCCCACCTTCTCTCTCTCATTCTTTTCATTCATCAGCCTCTCAAAATACTCTGTCCATCTGCTCAACACACTCCCCTCACTTGTGAGTGCATTTCCCTCATTATCCTTTATCACCGTTATCAGCTGCACATCTTTCCTAGCTCAGTCCCTCTGTCTAGTCAATTGGTACAAGTCCTTTCATCCGTCCTTAGTGTCCAACCTGTCATACAACTCTTCATATGCCTCATTTGTAGCCTTTGTCACCTCTCTTTCTTTGCCATGCACCTCATATATTCATAGTTTCATAGATTAGTACTAGGCTAATTGCCCTTGCGAGCCATTATAAGCCTAGACAATTATCCCTTGTGAGACTCAAATCCTGCACCTTGTGTTTGTAAAGCAAACACCTTAACCATTAGGCCACCCTCCTAACCTCATCTCCTTATAACTCCTGTCTGCTTTCCTCATCTCTCTGAAAATCCCACTCCATCTTCCCCAACTGCCTTCTCTGTATACTGACCTGTACTTCCTCAGTCCACCACTAGGTCTTCTTGTACTCCTTCCTCCATCCACATGTCACACCAAGCAACTTTCTAGCCATCTCCCTTACTAGCTCTGCTGTATTTACCCAGATATTTGGTAAATCATCACTGCCACCAAGTGCCTCTCTTAACTCTTCCCTGAACTCCACCTCACAATCACCCTTTTCCAGTTCCCACCATTTGATCCTTGGTTTTGCCCACACACTCTTCCTCTTCTTGAGCACCAATGTCATTTTGCAGACCAACATTCTATGCTGCCTAAATACACTTTCCCCTGTCACTACTTTACAGTCTCCAATCTCCTTCAAACTGGCCCTCCTACATTGGATATATTCTGCCTGTGTTTATCTTCCTCCACTCTTGTATGTCACCCTATGCTCCCCCCTCATGTTATAGTACATATTCACACAGCCACGTCCATTCTTTTTGCAAAATCTACTACCATCTCATTGTCTGCATTCCTTTGCTTAACACTATGCATTCCCATCACTTCTTCATCCTCTCTGTTCCCTTCACCACCATGCCCATTGAAATCTGCTGCAATCACCACTCTGTCACCCTTGGGTACAGTCATCACCATGTCATCCAACTGACTTCACATTTCTCTTTCTCATCCATTGCACAACCAACTTGCATAGCATATGCACTAACAACAGTCATTATTACACCATCAGTTTCCAGCTTCATAAACATTATTCTATCAGACACTCATTTCATCCTCCAAAAAAACTCTTGGCATACTGTTCCTTCAGGATAACCCCTACCCCCTTTCTTCTCCCATCCACACCATGATAGCACAATTGTGACCTGCATCCCATACACCTAGCCATAGTTCCCTTCCATTTGGTTTCTTGCACACACAATATATCAACCTTCCCCTGGCCATCATATCAGTTAGCTCTGTCCCTATACCGGTCATACTGCCAACATTAAAAGTTCTTACCCTCACTACCACACTCCTAGACTTTCTTCTCTCTTCCTGCCATATGAGTGTTGGGCATCCTCCAGTGTATGCCTGTCAATGCAAAGGCTACTGTACTGTTGAATGACTCCAGTGTGTTACAGCAATATTAAGACAGTGTCACTAATTTTGTCCCATTGTATGTGTGGTATCCTACAGATGTCCTGTTCTAATGGGTTGAGAGAGATGACTGGGCAGCAAGAGTGTGAATACAGTGTGCCATACTTACATAGAACAGAAATGTATATCAGGTATTACCTGTGCACATGTCAGTATGAGTAGGTATATCTGGCCACCTCATAACAACAGACATGGGATGCAAAATGTCAGTTAATTAAGCTCTACATGATGTACACATGTGTAATCTTAGTTACTGTGCATCCATCAGAGTTACATTTATACAGGTACTGGTTGCTGCATTGCCCTGACACAGCCATGGCTACTACAATAAGCATGGTTATCATTTTTAAATTGGAGAGGTGTACAACTGTGTTATGACTTTGTGTCCATGCTTACTCCAAACAGCTATATGAGCACCTACATAGCTGTTTGGACTCAGCAATACTTTACTTGTAAAACCTGCCTCCACCAAAGTAGAGTAATCCCTTTGCTGGAGGGCAGCAATACACAAACCACAGACTTGGTCCTTATATTGGCTGTATAGGGCAAAGTAGGAGCAGGCACTAACCTGGCATCAAGTCAGCCATTGACTGAACAAGCATGTAAGGTCACAGGTGGATTACTGTAATGCTAACTATGAGTATGAATTGGACACATCCACCAAAGCCAATCACAAGGCCATCTTCCCATATGTCTGTAATATCAGAGGCAACAAATCAACCCAACCTGTAATAGTGGTCAGTCAGACCACATACACACACACAACATAGCTATAGCCAACTTGCTGCAGATAGGGTTAGGGCAAACATCACCCCCCTGGCTCAGCATCATTATAGTTGGATATGCACAGCACCTGCACCCCTCCTCTCATCACCAGTGAGGAGGTACATCTTGCCTACTGAAAGGCAACAAATATAAGTATCCATGGGACATGATAACATCCCTGTCCTCAACCTACATGAACTCCGGCATGTGCTCTCAGCTGCATTACACAGTGTAGTCACACCAAGCCGCGGCACCATCCACACCCCATCCAGATGGAAAATGGACAAAGTCATTCATCTAGAAAGACCTGAATGAGGAAAAGAGGATTATGCAATTAACTGGCCCTCATTGTGGGGAATATGACACATCAGGACCAGGAGTGCAATGCAAGCTGATACTGTGCTGATAGATTACAGGTGTATGTTGTGGTTGTGAGTGGTGGCTACTGGTATTCAATGTACATGTGCAGGTTCTGTACATACTGTTGCAAATGTATGAGGTCCTGTGATGTGTTTCCCTGTTTACGTCTTCCAGGTGCAATGTCACATCAAAGAAGGGAAACAATTTCAGTGGCTGAGACTACCATTATCATCAAAGCCATACTACAGCACCATGCAATTATGTTCGGCTGGAGCCAGCAACATCTGTGGGAGAGGACTTCCCTGTGGGTTGACCTTGTCCACAGGGTAAATGATGTCTGCCTGCACGGACATACATATGAGCAGGTCTGGCATTGTGCAACCGACCTCATAAGCCATAACCAGCAAAGGGCTGCTGCAGTGGCCAGGGACCACATAGCCACAGGTGGGTGGCCAGCCATGCAGCCCCCACTGACACCCACCAAGGAGCTCCTCAACAACCTTGGGGTACCCATCCCAGTACAACATCAGTGTACAGACCCCCACATGTTGGAGGTGGGTGGCACCCATACAATGGATGAGGAGCATGCAGGTAAGGCCCCAGTGGAGATTACTAGACTAGTGTAGCAGACACACTTGTATCTGTATAGTATCTATGTGCATGTGTCTAGATTGCAGTTGTGGATGGGGTTATCTGATGCACAGAAGTGCACATCTATGGTGAAGGACGGAAAATTGTGAAGTATTGGGGGTTGTACCATAAATGTGCAGACTTGCTGCATACATCCTGTACCAATGCCACATGTGAGTCCGCTGACAATACCTTTCTCCCACAACTACCTAGGCCCCTCTGGTCTGCATGTGGGACAGTGGCTTGAAGCTGGTGAGTACAGAATTGTTCTGTTGTGGTTTTTCAATGTCCCAGGCATGTGAAGGCATGCAATTTACCATGCACACAACTGTCAATCATAGCTGTATTGCTTTATGTGCATGTTTACTTGTGGTGGGGTTAACTGTATTGCATCACAATGGTCATCACAGGGGCCTATCATTTAACATTCCTGTAGCATACCTCACAACTTGTCAGTGCAAGACATCTGGACAGAGACCAGCAAAATAGAGTGACAAATGGCCCAATGTAGGGACATGAGTGAACATTACTCTTATATAGTGCATATAAACAGAGTACACATCCCTGTTAAGATGCCAGGTGTTTCTGATATATACAAATTGAGACCACAGTATGCCAGTCCACATGCTTTCCAAACTTTAATCTGACCCATAACATGAACAGTTCACTTGTAAAACCAGTCAATCTGTTTGGCACCAAATATGGAGTATACAAGCCTTACAATAAGCTGGATGCATATGTGTGTACATCCTTCAGATAATATTTTATTTCAGCAGCTTGTGATTTACTGACAGCATTCAGTCTGCTTGGGTACACACCTGCCGTCAAGTAAAGGCACTCTGAATAACACCAAACAACAGTCTACTGTCCAATTAGGATATTCATGACATTTGTTGCCTGCAAAAGCAACAGACATGGTTTGCAGACAGCTTACAAAGCACCAAAGGGATCTCATATTTGACAGGTATCACTCAGAAGTAGGGTGCAGCAACATTACCACAGCACTGCATGCACCATGGAACACAGTGGAGGCAGTCATCAAAATGGGGATTGAATATGGGACAACAGTGCTGTTGAACAGAACCTGATGTCCCTCCAAAACTGATGAAAAGATATGTCCAAATCTGGTCAGAGAGGCTCCTAGGAGACATACAGCAACACTGAGGGTGTTGCAGGAATCTCTTGCAAGTACTGGTGTTGTGTACTACATGTGAGAACAATCTTCCATATTCTGCATAAGTCTGGCCAATAGGGTAGAGTCAGAAGATGGAAGCATTTCCCCACACCAAAAAACATCCAGGGTGGATACAACTTGCAATACAGCACATCTAGTCTCCCAAAGGCATGTGTAAAAATGTGTTATGGTTTAATGAGACTATGGATCAACCTCACTGCCATAATATCAAAAGGTGTGTGTGGTACACAAGCAACACCTCACTTCACCTGAAGGCCACCATCCCCATGGTGAATCATGCTGGTGGCATTGGGCTGCTGTGGGGATTCTGTTCTAAACCCTGAACTAGGCCTGTAGTCACAATAGTTGGATTACTGAACAGTTCAAAATAACACTCACATCTGACCTGCATCCATCAGGAGTCTGCAAGAACACTGAAGATAGGGAGGGATGTCAGCCTTCATCACAACAAAGACCCAAAGCATATATCCAAAGCTATCTAAGAATGGGTCCACCTGAACAAACTTTTGGTTATCGATTGGCCCCGCTAGAGCATAGACCTAAACCCAATAGCAAAACCCCAGTGTGACCTGACGAGGGCTGTGCACATGAGTTGCCCTTGCAATCCGACAAAGTTGGGGGAGCTTTGAAAAGAAGAGTTGCCAAATAATGCCAAGTCAAGATGTGCCATGCTGATAGACACCTTCCCAAGAAGAGTGAATGCTGTAAGTCACTTACAAGGTGCTTCAACAAAGTATCATTTTAAGGGTGCACACTTATGCAACCACCATACTCTACATATTTCATTCATTATATTTTACACATAGCACATTTGTTTGTTTATCTATTGGATTGCAGCGGTCATATTTCACGTGAAAGGTGGGTAATATATTTGAATGAATTATTGTGGTCTCATCTTATATATTACAATAACATGACATGTTAACAGGGTTGTGTACACCTATCATATCCACTGTAAGCTTAGAAGGTTGGTGGTGTAACAGGAATTGTGTGACCACACATTTACTGCTGGTTTTGAGGTTTGAAACTCAAATGTATGTCATTAATCAGTGATGTCACTCCTCAGATCATCCCAGTTATGTATCAGATAAACACAGGGGTTATGAGAAACAGAGCAAACATATGAGCCAGTCATCTATACATCCTGCAAGGATCTGTACAGTTGTGAGGTATGTTCTGTAGTACTTGCCACTGTGCTATACAGATGAACAGCAATGATGTGTACATGGGTGCAGTCTGTGCTAGCGAAGGGCCATCACCTACTCGAGTATTCCAGAGCTCTATATTGTTAGTCACGTGTAGTAATATTGGCTGCAATGCATGATGTTGAGGGCCGTGTGTCATGCATGTTGCCATTTGGGTAATGTGAGGTCTGTGTAACAGATTTGTGCCACATCACCTGTAAGTGTGAAGTGTGTGTGTGTGTTGTGTGTGTGTGTGTGTGTGTGTGTGTGTGTGTGTGTGTGTGTGTGTGTGTGTGTGTGTGTGTGTGTGCATGTGTACATGTGCATGTGTGTATCAGCCAACCTCAAAGTGAAGGTATTAATGTACATATGTATTCTTCCACACACAGGTGAAGATGGGGTGCGGGTCCCTCCTGTTTGGAAACTGATGTCATTGTCTCTGCAGACTCTGACAATGATGATAGGAATAGTGAGGTACAGGTGGGGTTGTCAGGGGCTGAATCTATGACTATGCCAGGTGTGAGTGTAGATACTGGCCATAGCCATAGTTCAGGTGAGGTTCCACACAGGCGGATGGACAGGGGTGCTCACAGGAGGGCTGCTGCTCATCAAGTTGCTGTGCAAGTGCCACAGCAGATGTCACCAGATGCATGTTTCAGGCTGCCATGGATGTACAGACATGTAATGAATGCCATCCCAGACAAATACTCAGGGTGGTGGATACAACTCTTCCTGATTTATGTTGCAATATACATGACCTTGTTGAGGCCACATGTCCACATACTGAGGTCATGAATAGACACTGAGCTGAGACCTTGGCAATCCTCGACCGTGGCATGTCTGTGCTAGAACATGTTGTTGGAGTTGGGCATCAGCCACATGGACATAGGTCAGCACCAAACACAGCTGAGAGTCTACGAGGCCATTCACCTTTACACTCCCATAATGGCAGTGACACCAGCAATACCAAAGGAGGGTTGCTGTCCACATCACACCAGAGCAGGCCATGGTCATGTGGTTTTGGCCGGTCCTATCAGGGGCACGGATCCAGCAGACAATAGTCACCATCAGGAAGTAGTACTGCATCTGGCTTTGGGCCTGGTGGTGCCAGTGATACCCCTGGCATGATCAGTTCCTGTGTCCATGCCAGAGACAATGAACTGAATACCCTGCCATGTACAATCCACAGTTGTCCGACATACCTCTGTGTAGGGCAGACACATGGCATGACTGTGTGCATACACACACACACATCTGTATCAAAAGCAAGTCACCTCCAGACACACACAGCACCTCTGCACAGCCCATCTATTGGATACCCCTCCAAACACACACACATGATGTCAACCATATGGCCCAGGCTAGGCCTTTGAAAAATCCACACCACACCCTGTGCATATGATGATACCTGTGCCACATCCCTGTCATCCATAACATTGATGCAGGGACATGCTAACATGGGTCTGATGCACAGGGTGAATATAGTACAGTGTAGCTATGTAATACTATGTAAGGAGCTATTTGCTTGCATTTGTTATAGGTACACATACAGGTGTATGTACCTTATTATCCAGGATGTATTATTGCTGTTAGTACCACTGACAGAATGTAGTCTGGCATGCTATATTTTGTTTGTGTTCCAGGTGTCTGTGTGTCTGCAGGCTGTGGCCCTGCAGACATTCCAAAAAGGGAGTATGGCAGAGTGGGAATACACCAACCATGTCATAGGCAAGATACAGCTTTATATGTACATGTACTAGGTGTGTATGCATGCAAAAGTGTGTGAGGGACACTGTTGTCAGACAGGTAGCCTTCAAACATGTCACCTCAGTGTTGTGTAATACCACAGGCTCATACATATAGAACAGTTTACTGCAGTACTGTCAGCAGGTCCCTCACAAGCGTAGTCATTACATTTACTACAACAGATTCACCTGCCAACACCTGTTGGCCCTGACATTTCTTTCCCATACACTCAACCCTGATGCAATTGACGAGGGCATGCATGATACTGTGTATTACAGGTTTGTGGTATGTTTTTCTGAGTTCACTGGGTGGAACAGGGAGAAAAAATGGTGTATCCTTTGCATACACACAGTAAGGACTGACACAGGGGTTGTGCATGCAGTAACACAAGCACATTTGGGAATAAACATATTAGTAAACCTACATTTCCACTTTGATATACTGTAGTACTACATACACATGACATGCCTCACATAGATTGTATGCATAGGACATAACACACTACCTCTTTCAACACGTAATGTTCTGAATGCCTTCATGGATGGTGAGATAACCCACCAGAAATATCATGTGGAGTCATGCATTGCTCCTACAAGCCTGGACAAGTGACAGTGTAGCAGACATTGTATCAGCATGATGTTTCAGTCAGGTATGATACCTGATGCTGGCATGTGTGTCACTACACTCCCTGTGGCCAATTTGGCAACAATATCACATACATGGACATTGTTAAGGGACACAGACCACATATAGGTTGCAAACCTCTGGTTATTCCATACACATCTGTACAGAGGACTGGTATGGCCTGCACAAAGGTTTAGCATGCTGCATGTGATGCAGATGCCATTACCATGCTGTATAAAGTAATGTCTTCGGGAGGAGGTAAACAGGCTTGCATGGTACACACATCAAAATGGTATCAGCCAAACAGGACATGATCTTCACCTAAACACACACACTTGCCAGGATTGAGATTAGAACGTCTACCTATCTAGTTATTACTACTATAGTGTTACACAGTTATTAGACATGCCACAGAGCTTACATAATTTCATCTACTCCCAAGGTACTTCTAAGGTGAATGACATCAGCAGGCCTAGTAAAGTAGGATGATGGAAAGTGTACAGAGTGATACACAACTCAAAATGGTACAACCCACACACTCTATGATTCTCACACAAACACACACAAACTGTTGCCAGTCTTGAGATTAGAACCCCTACCTATCTAGTTATGTTTACTATAGTGTTACACAGTTATCATATGTGCCACAGAGCTGACATGATTTTACCTAATCCCAAGGTACTTCTAAGATGAATGATATCAGCAGACCTAGTAAAGTAGAGTGATGGGAAGTTTACAGGGTGGTACACACATCAAAATGGTATAACCCACACAGTATATGATTCCCACACAAAAATACACATGCACTGACTTGCCAGAACTGAGTTTAGAACCCCTGCCCATCTAGTTATTTGTACTATAGCATTACACTGTTATCACACGAGCTACAGAGCTGATGGGGCTGACAACTGGCCAAAGGTGCTGATAACTGCACAGCTCAGGTAAACTATTACATGTGCCAGAAAGTCTGCCTTCATATTTTACTTTGGATGTTGCTAGTTCTTTCTCTCTTGCACTTCAAATAGCCTAATAGCTTTGTACTTCAACAGGTTTTTGTATCAATTATTCTAACACACCTGAGAACCAACAACAGTAGTCGTGCCTTAGCTCCAGTACTTAGTAGTTATGACCACCCCTCCTGGCATGATTAAAGTGCGGTGCTTTGTGCTTTTGCCCATTAACCTGGTGCACTTTGGCATTCTGAGGCACTGTTGCAACTGCCTCATGTACACAGACAACCCTCTCCTCTAAACTCCCAACACTCAGACTTGTGAGAGATACCCCTATATTACCAAATTTGAAGATATGCACTCTCCAGTGAATACTGGACTAGCTGGTCAAGACAAGAAGGGTCAATACCTGCACCACACCATATGGAACACATACCCCACCAGAACACCCACTATCACAGCTCTGACATGCAAATAAAAAACACACACCCACCTTCACAGAGGCACTCAATAGACATTTTCCCAAACAGCAGAGACCACCAAGACAGACACCCACTTGACCACCACAGCACAGCATAAACCACAGGACACATATCTCACCTACACAGTGTACACCTCAACCTAAGCCTCTAAGGCTAACCATCTTTCCCAATACAATAATCATAGGTGACTCAATAGTGAGGCACACAGATGTCACACTCACTAGGCTGAACATGGAGAAGGTAACAGTCAGCTGTCTATTAGGTGCCAGAATCCAACACATAGCACACCCAGTCAGGTCACTCCATAACAACTACACGTATCACTCTGTCATTGTCCATGTGTGTGGGAATGACCTGAGACACACCTCCCTGGACTACATGAAGAGAGACATTGTGGGGCACTCAGATTATGTGGGCCAGGCAGGTATGACAATAGCCCTGAGCAGTATACTACTGTCACCCAGAATGATACTGTAGTACAAACAACAAATGATTGATTTCAACAATTGGCTTAAGTGTCTGGAGTCATTCTCAGGGGATCCAGTATGTCTGCTTGGGATGACTTGATTAACCAGACTGTGATGGCTTGCCAGAGATGCCCTGCATCTATCACCCCTGGGTTTCCAGGTACTGGCTAAGAGTCTTGCCACCCCTATAATGCCTTTTTAGGCAGTGTTCCAAATCAAATTACCACCATAACAGCTAAACATAAATGTAATCTGAGGGTCATGCTGCTCAACACTAGACATCTACATCTTGAGATGCAGTCACTCGAAGCACTCGTCAAAATGGAGAACATTGACATTTGTGCTGTAATGGAGACCTGGTTTACAGCAGCAGACAGCAACCCTGCATTACCAGGCTATAACTCATTCCACATCTGTCAGCCCCAAAACATGAACCACAGCCCCAAACACAGTGGTGTCTCCATATCCATACAAGATAAGCACACCTCCAGACTACTATCCCAGCATAATGCATCTGAGATACTTCATGTACAACTGACATTGGGTAATAGTGCAAGCCAGGTCATAGCCTGCTATATGTCCCCATCCATGTCGTTAGACTCTCAATCCACATTCCTCAACACCCTGGCATCTATCAAGGTCCAACCCAACACTCTCATACTAGGAGACTTTAACTACCCCTCCATGAACTGGGAAAGATATTTAAGCACTAATACACTGGCCCAACACTTCCTGGAATATATCAGTTCCAATGCCCTGGACCAGTTCATTCTAACACTCAGTAGAGGAAGCAACATCCTTGACCTGCGTTGATTACTAATATATGGGGCCATTGCTTGACAACAGTAGTCAATCTCTACCTGGTCAGATCCAACATAGAGTAATCACTATTGAAATCCACATCTCACCCACACTCCCCACAAAGGTAACCACCTTGAAAAACTGTTCCAAAGCTCACTTTGGACTCCTAAAAACAGAGGTGGTTAACTACACAGTACCCATACCAATGGAAAATACCTGCATGACTGCTGAATCATATACAAATGCACTGTGTAAACATGTACATCAATGCATGGAACTAGCCATACTCAACAGAACCATGACACTCTTCTCCAAACATTGGAGGCCAATCTGGTGGTCCCCTGCCATTAATAAGCTGTGCAGCAGAAGTAAGAAACTATTGTAGACAAAGGTGGAGTACTAAGAGCGGTAAAACTCAATTATTAGCCTCAACAACAACTTGAGATCCCTCATGAAATCATCTAAAGCAAGCTATGATGGCAGAATTACAGCAGACACTGACAGCAATCACAAAGTCTTTGATAGTTATATCCAGAATCTCCATGGCAATACCCAGAAGTACTTTGAGTTACTGCACAATGCTACCTCCTACACTGAGCCAACAGACCTTGCCAACACATTCAGTGCTAGCTTTTCCCCTCTCTCCCCCTTGGGGAACAATCAAAATGCCAGAAGAATGCCAGGCACCCAAGATTTCTGCCACCCTGGTTAAACCTGCATTGTGCACGAGCAAGAATACAGCTTCCATGGGACCCAAAATTATCCATGGCTGTGTTCTCCATGAACTACAAAGATACCTGGCATCACATCGGTGTGCCCTAGTCAGTCACAGCCTCACCTCAGGCTTTGTCCCTCCCAAATGGAGCATTGTTATAGTCATCCCTCTCCATTAAGTGTAGCGACTACAGACCCTGGGAATTATCAGCCCATTAGCCTGATGAGTCTGATATGTACAGCTATGGATCGCATCATCAGGAACCTGATCAACAAAGATATAGGTAATCTCCTAACTCTGGAACCCACACAGTTTGGCTTTGTGAAAGGGAGTTCATGCCTGCTCAACCTGGTTGACTTCTTTTAGTCAGTCATCAATACAGCCTACATCAATCCGGCCAAGAGTCTTGATACCATTCCTTAGTCAGGTATTATTGATGAACCCATCAAACTAGGCATCAACCCCTATATCATTAGGGGGGGGTGCAAATTGGCTCACAAATAGAACACACAGTGTGAAAGTAGCTAGCTCCAAGTCAGACTGCCAACCAGTCACAAGTGGAGTCCCACAGGGATCACTGCTGTGTACTCTCCTGTTCAGCATCTACTTCTCAGGAGTCCAGGCCAACACAAAAAACTCTGGCTGACCAAGTTTACAGACAACTGCAAGTTGGGAGCCATCATTAACTCCACAAGTAATACAGACATCCTACAGAAAGGCTTCACTGAAACCACTGACTAGTGTGGAAACCATGGCCTGAAGCTTAACATTACAAAACGCATCATCAGCCCCTTTGGTAAAAACTCACCTTCCAATAAGTACCACATTGATGGGAGCCCCCTGAACACTGTAGGAATTATATGAGATCTGGGGACACAGGTTGACAGCAACCTCTCCTGTAACCACCACATTGCTACTATGGTCAGAAAATCTGTCTATGTGGTGCATTTCATTACCAAGGGTTTTGCATCCAGGAAGAAAGAGGTCATCATCTCTGTGTACTCTTCCCTCATTAGATCAATCAAGTATAATGGCCCAATGCCATGTACCTCAGTAGACACCTGCAACAGCTGGAGAGGCTACAGAAGTACCTCACAAAGAGGATCCTAGGCATTAAACACATAGGTTCATAGGTTCATAGGTTCATACTAGGCTATCTGCCCTGGGGCAATAATAAGCCTAGCCTGATTCTGTATGGCTTACACCACCCCTTGATTTGAGTATACTATGCCCTTTTTAAGGTTTAGTTTACTGTGCCTCTGTCTAATAGTGACACTGGAGTAATCCCTGGGACAAACCTACGATCCCCCATCCACCTATCGAGATTCTTCTTGAAGAGATTCAGTGAGGTGCTCTGCCTCACATGAACTGGAATTCTATTCCAGTGTGAAGGGAGCCTCTGGGTTATGAACCTGTCCCTCCAGCAAGTTCTATTTATTTTTGTGCTGAGGTTCAAGTCCCTCGAGCATGTGGCTCTAAGGGATTTAGATTTACTGAGGTGGAGCATGTCCATTAATTCTGGATTTGACATAGCTTTGTATGTCAGGCATAGATCGCCTCGAAGTAGGCGGTATGCAACTGAGTAGAGCTGGAGTTTTTTTAACCGAGCAGCATATGGCATCTGTTTGAGACCCTTGATTCTCTTGGTGAGATACTTTTGGGGTCTTCTAATTGCTGCAAGTGTCGGGTAAGGTACATCCCAAAAGGGGCATTGTATTCTATGATGGGCCTGATCAGGGATGAATAAAGGGGCACGATTACCTCTCTTGATCTAGATGTGAAACCCTTCGTGATGAGGTGGGCTATGTAGAAGGTCTTTCTAACCACTTTGGCAATGTGGTTTTCAAAGGAGAGATTGCTATCAACTTGGGTCCCCAGGTCCCTAATAACTTTCTCTGTACTTAATGGGTTTCCGCCTATGTGGTAATTTGTGGGCACATTGTTATTGCCAAAGGGTATGACTATACATTTTTTGGCATTTAGCTTTAAACCATGGCACTGGCACCAGTTATCTGTCTCTGTGAGACCTTTTTGAAGGATGTTTGTGTCAGCTGGAGAGTCAATTATGGCGCCCAGTTTGCAGTCGTCTGCAAACTTGGTGAGCCATAGTCCTCCCACGTTTGCCTGTACCTCAGAAACATATATACCGAACAAGAGTGGTCCCAGGACAGAACCCTGTGGGATGCCACTTGTGACCGGTTTTGAGTCTGACATGGCTCCAGCAACTCTCACTCTGTGAGTTCTGTCTTTGAGCCAGTTTGTGACCCATCTTGTGACATAGGGGTTTATATTTAAGCTGGATAGCTTATCTATAATGCCCGAGTGGGGTATTGTGTCAAATGCCTTTGCAAGGTCCACATAGGCTGTGTGGACTACCTTCCCTTCATCTATGGCTTTGGTGACTGTTTCGAAGAAGTCAACCAGGTTCAAAAGGCAGGATCTGCCCTTGACAAAGCCGAACTGGGTAGGATCTAGTGTCTGTAGGTTCCCAATGTCTGAGCCTGAGTTATGTCCTACACACACAGACTCAAAAGACTCCAGCTATTCTCTGTCTCATATCAGCTACTTAGAGGCGATCTCTGCTGGACTTGCAAAGCCATGTCTGATATAGCTCTTTTAGAAATGCTACATCTAATGACATCCCAATCCCTCTGCACCACACACTGCAGGCACCTTGACCTTATTACCACAATCAACACAACATGCTGGAAGGTCAGGTTCCTCACCCAGAGACTGCACATTCCCTGGAATAGACTTCCCATACATGTCAAACAAATCACCTAGATGACTCTGTTCCAGTGAAATGTTGCTGAGTGGATGGGTAATTGAAAGTTCACCCCAGGGATCACTCCAGTGGCTGTGCTTGTTGGAGTCACTAGGAACTAACAACAGGTGGCACAATGGCAGGGCACTTCTATGGGCTAGGCTTGTAAAGGCTCCAGGGCCATTGGCCTAGTACATACCTGTGAATCTAAAAGGGGAGTGCCATCAGCATGACTAATAAAGTAGGCCAGTGGGTGGAAACTTATCAAAATACTTCTTCCTACAAATATACACCCCCATTTGCCAGATCTGAGAGTAAACCCCCTGCCTATCTAGTTATTTGTACTATAGTGTTACACAGTTATTGCATGCATTACAAAGCTCACTGGGCTGACACCTAGCCAAAGGTGCTGATAAGGGGAATGACATCAGAAGGACTGATAAAGTAGGGCAGTGGGTGGGAAACTTATCAAAATACTTCTTCCTACAAGCATACACACTTGTGCACCCACACACATTTGCTAGATCTAAGAGTAGAACCCCTGCCTATCTAGTTATTTGTACAACAGTGTTACACAGTTATCACATATGCTACAGAGCTTACTGGCTTGACCACTGACCAAAGGTGCTGGTAAGGGCAATGACATCAGTAGGAGTGATAAAGTAGAGCAGTGGGTGGGAGACTTCAAAATACTTTTTCTTACAAACATACACACACACACACACACACACACACACACACACACACACACACACACACACACACACACACACACACACACACACTTTTGCCAGATCTGAGATTAGAGCCCCTGTCTAGCTAGTGATTTACATTATAGTGTTCCACAGTTATCACATGCTCTATGGACCTTACTGGGCTGACAACTTGCTAATGGTGCTGATAAGGGGAATGACATCAGCAGGACTGACAAAGTAGGGCAGTGGGTGGGAGACTTATCAAAATACTTCTTTTTACAAACATACTCACACTAATTTCCCAGATCTGAAATTAGAACCCATGTCTAGCTAGTGATCTGTACTATAGTGTGATGCAGTTATCAAATGCACTACAGAGCTTAGTGAGCTGACAAAAGGTACCAATAATGGGAATGACATCAGCAGGACTGATAAAGTGGGGCACTGGGAAGTGTTGTGGGTGAGAATAGCCTAAAACTGTTTTACCTACAAACAAACAAACACACACACACACACACACACACACACACACACACACACACACACACACACACACACACACACTCCCATGCACAGCTGTCACACACACACACACACACACACACACACACACACACACACACACACACACACACACTTGCCAGTATTGAGATTAGAACCCCTACCTATCCAGTAATTTATACTACAGTGTTGCACAGTTATCACATGCACTACAGAGCTTATGGGGTGATCAGTGTCCAATGCTACTCGTAAGGTGAATGAGAGCAGCAGATCCTGTGAAGTAGGACAATGTGAAGTGTACTGAGTGGGAAGAATCTCCTAATATAAGATCTACAGTCACACACACTCACACAGGCAGGTGATGTGATATTATAGACACAACCTCAGTACTGTTACACAATGGGGCTCATCTTTTATGCTGGCATGTGCAACTATTTACAACTGGTATGCCACTCTCCACAGAAGGGCATCACTGTATGCCAGTCAGGGTATTTGTGTGCGTGACTCACTCTGTCTGTGTCCCCCTGTGTGTGTCTCTCCCACACTGTCTGTCTTCCAGTTCCCCGCATCTATGTGTGTGTATGCTTGACATGTGTTGTTATCTGTTGCCTATATATATATATGTGTGTGTGTATCTCATGCAACAGATGCATATATATCACATATGGGCTACATACAGCTAGCTGAGGTTAATCTTGTCTGGTATGTGTGTGGGGGGGCAGTTGAGGTGTACATAGCTCTATGTATGCACAGACATATATACACAATACAGTCATATATTCCAATATGGGTTCCAAAATGTCATGTGATTCTCTAAGTGTAGGAGCATGCCCAGTGTGACCTTCTATAGTTAGAGTGGGACTCCATTACAGCGATAAGTGTACTCCAGTCTAGGGTTTTGTGAGCTATAGCCATACCTCTCAGGAGTACACAGGACTTTCCTCAGGAAACTTGTTTTGTTTAGCAGACATTTTTTGACATATGATCTGTAGTCTAAAACTGCAATGTATTGTGTCATTGCCTAGTGCCAGGCATCCTCAGATCATCACAGTGCTTTACTAGAGGAATACTAGTTGTATGATGCATAGGCCTATATTAAGAGGGTAGTTGTGTAAATCCTTGCCCAACAAGGCCATTTGTGAAGTGTGGCTACAGCCTGTGTAAACAGTCCAGAAACCTGGTGATATACTGGCTGGGGATCTCCTGCTTGTATGGTATCCTTCTAACCTGAGATATCATACCCTTGTGTGGGCATAACTTTTACCTATACATTGTTTGGCAGGTTGTCCAGGTGTTTGGCTAGAGGTTACATCCTTTCTCTGTAAACTTGTATTTTTATGTCAAGTTAGTTACATATATTTGAAGAGTGATGTTACAAAATAATGACAGATATTACTGTTTCAGACTATATAACCATCAGACAATTCCTGCTACTGCAAACCCCTCACCCTACCAACTTTCTCAGTATGTGATGACGATATTTACAAGACATGCCTATCATTGTGCCTTTGTTCCACTTTTATTTCTGCCCTTGCCCAGACATCTTTCTGTCAGAGGTTTAGAGTTATGGGTGTGGGTACAGAGTGCATTCTACTGTGCAAGCATGTCCATTATATGTAAAAGCAAGCATAAGTCAAAAGGATTATTGAGAATAACTACTGGCAATAGTACCAAAAAACATTTATATTCAACAAAGCCTTGACACCTCAGCTACACATCCTTAAATATGTCACTTATATGTGTAGTATATTCCACATAGCGCTGTGACTTCCAGGTATGTCAGTGGCAGAGCAGTGGATGTCACTGACATGCATAACAGCTGGCACTGCAGTTATCTGCACATGGCCCTGTCAAAGACAACACTGTATTAAGGCCACTATAAGATGACTGCCAGGAGAACATGCTAGCCAGATCCTGACAGTATTAACCACACATACACATAGCTCATTGACCTCTGCATATTGTGGACAGGCAACATGTTTTCATGTGTACTGTTACAGCCCTGCCAATGTGTGCTATTCTGCTATTTCCCTGCAAACATATGTTACTACATTTGTGTGGGTATATGGGAGGCACACCTGTCAACTGTACACATTTACAGAGATTGTGCTGATATTTGCTTTACATTTTGGTTTCATTTACCATACTATTATGCCCTGTTTTGGGATCTAGATGCATAACAATAAAGAGCCCAGGTCAGATTGTGCGACATACATTTTAGTTTCAGACTTCCTACCCTTTATAGCCTTATTGCGACTGCATTTCCTGCTGTGCTATCACTATGTGAGCCAGTAGGGGGGTAATGTAACATTGCTGCCATTTGTGTGCCTTTACCAAACATTTTTCTGTGGTTTTCTACAGTTGACTTGGTGTGTGGGTGTGAGGGGTGGGTATGGGATCCCCACTCTGACTTTCATGCCTGTGACCTATGACTCCCCATTTAGTTGTCCCCACACATATACTGCAGTGGGATTTGCCACCTTGGGTACTACCGCATAATGTGTGGAGGCCAGTTATGGCCAGACATTTCCTTGTGTACCACATAGCTGTCAGTTGTGTGCTGCTGTCCCAGCAGGCCACCCCATTCCCTTGCATGCATGCAGCATTACCATAGACATGCTAGCAAAACATACTAATACATTCATTTATTGTTAAGAAGACTGATTTACCTTGTGCTTGTGGCAGTTGTGAGGACGGTGCTTGAGGGCCACCTATGTTGGATGCACACAGTACACTGCCTATACATAGTAAGTTGCAGCCAATGTGATGTGTGTGCCATCCATTTTACTGTGTGTGCGAGTCAGAGAGAGATGTCAGTCCCTGGGGTGCCTACAGTGTCAGTGTGTGTGCTATGCATTGCCTCTTTGCCAAGGCCTGAGCATACTGGGCATGCCTCCATCTGCGTAAAGGAGCAGGCTCAGGGTCCTTCTCCTGTGAGTCCCTCTGTGCCTGTGGGGACCTTGACAATGGTGGTGGGCTGTGTGGCCCTTCCTCATGCTGTTCCTACTGCAGCTGTTTCTTCAGGATCATATTGTGTAGCATGGCACATACTATGAGCATGTGTGCACATGTCACTGAAGAGTACTGCAAGGATCCACCAGATATATCAAGGCAGCAGAACCATGACTTGAGCATCCCAAACACATGCTCTATAATGATCCTGGTTTGTGTGTGTGCCTCATTATGGCATTCTTGTGTGTGCATGCGTGCATTTCTGATGGTTGTTATCATCCATGGCTCCAATGCATAGCCAGCATCCCCCACCAGATGGTCATATGGATTGCCCCCACTGGCAAATGTCTGGTAAAGCTGTAATGAATGCCAGATATGGGAGTCGTGATAGCTTCCAGGGCTGCCAGCACACACATTCATGATAATGCCCTGGGCATTGCACATGACATGCAGCTGATGGAGGGGAATCCCTTGCGGTTTATGTAGACCATACTCTGTTCACTGGGTGGTACTTTGATGTGGATGTGCGTGCAGCCTATGGCACCCAGTACCTCCAGGAATTCTGCTACATGGTGGAAGAGACGCATATTGCTGGTCCTCTCCTCATGGGAGTTGTGGAAGTAAATGTGCTCACCGGCATGTGGTAACATGGCATCCAGGAATTGGTGGAGTACCCTGGATCCAAATGTCTGTGGGACCTCTATGATGTTCCCAGTAGGTCTTTGGAAAGTACCTGTAGCTAGAATTCTTAAGGCTATACATACCTTGGTATCCACTGGGATGTGTTCCCCTCTGTTGGTTCTAGGTCTGATTTGAGGCCGGCACAGCTCAGTGATTTGCTGAAGTATGTCTCTGTCCACCCTGTAGCGCTCTACTATCTCCAGATCATGTAGCCCCTGGTAAGTTACCCTGGGTCTGAACACTCTTCTCCTCCTCTTTGGTCTGTGGTGGTTGTCAGCATTATCCTCCTCTCCGCCATCATCCTCTAACACATACTGATAGATCAAAGTGATGGCAGCCCCTAACATTTTTCCAGTTAAAATTTCTCCACATGTGTATACCAATGGCGCAGAGTTTGTGGGAAAAAAACAGACTGTAAGGTGTTTCTATACTTTATATTGTTGTGCTGCAGATGCTGTCTGTATGATTGGCTGACTATGATGCATTCCACCTGCCAGCTATGTTATTTGTACTTGATTGCTTTCATTCTGCTATTTTTTCCTTTTTTTTTTCTCCTTCCCATTTCCTCCCCTTTTAAGCCCCAAGGTGCAACCACAAACCTGGTGCCCAAATGTAAATAGTCCTGCTATTTCTGTTTTTTTTTTTTTTTAGACTGGGTGTGCACCTCACAAACCCATTTAGCTAATGTAAACAGTAACATGCTCCTCAGTGCATGGAATAAGACAATACAGCCTTAGACACACACACCCTTGCTTAGCTGTGCTTAGCTAAGCTTATTTCTGCACCTTAGGTCTTCAATGTGCTTACAACATGCCTTACACACCCCTTTTCATGTCTGTTCTGTTGCTCCTCCTAGTTACACCATCATGCTAGAGCACCTACATGGTTTGGTGCAGTTTGGGACTTAGAAGATTTCTGTGATTCAGTCAATTTCCCCTCATTTGCATACCCCACTGCCTTAGTCCATAGTAACTGCACTTACACAGAGCCTTTCCCCTTGGCAACCACTGTTCCCTGGTATTGCTTTCATTCTGCATGCCATAGACTATAATGGCAAAATACAGCTTTCCCTTAAAATTGAGTTTTCACCTTTTAATAACCGAATACATTTCTACAAATAACAATGTTCCTGCACAGATACCTGGCTGCTTGGTTCATAGGTTCATAGGTTCATAAGTTCATACTAGGCTATCTGCCCTAGGGCATTTATAAGCCTAGCCAGAGTGTGTGTGGCTTTCACCACCCCTTAGGATGAGAATACTATACCCATTAGTTTGCTGTGCCTCTGTCCAGCAGTGATACAGAGATGATTCCTGGGGTAAACCTACGATCTCCCATCCACTCGTCAAGATTTCTCTTGAACAGAGTCAGTGAGGGGCTCTGCCTCACATGGACTGGGATTCTGTTCCATAGTGTAGGGAGTCTCTGGGTGATGAATCTGTCCCTCCAGCACATCCTATTTATATCCGTGTTGAGGTTTAAGTCTCTTGCTCTCGTGGCTCTGGTGGATTTGGATTTTTAAGGTGGAGCATGTCCATTAATTCGGGTTGGACATGGCCTTGTATGTCAGGCACAGATCACCTCTGAGCAGGCGGTATGCGACTGAATAGAGCTGGAGTTTCTTCAGTCGGGCATCGTATGACATATGTTTGAGCCTTTATCCTTTTGGTGAGGAACTTTTGGGGTCTTTCCAACTGCTGCAGGTGTCGGGTAAGGTACATTCGAATGGGCGTTGTACTCAATCATTGGTCTGATAAGTGAAGAGTACAGGGGTACAATGACCTCTCCTGATCTGGATGTGAATCCCTTCATGATCAGGTGGGCAATGTAGAAGGTCTTCCTAACCACTTTGGCAATGTGAGTGTCAAAGAGAGGTTACTGTCAACTTGGGTCCCCAGGTCCCTGATAACTTCTTCCGTGTTTAATGGATTACCACCTATGTGGTAATTAGGGGTTACCTTGTTTTTCCCAAAGGGTATGACTATACATTTTTTGGCATTTAGCTTAAGGCCATGGCTCTGGCACCAGTTATCCATTTCTATGAGACCTTTCTGGAGGATGTTTGTGTCTGATGGAGTGTCAGTTATGGTGCCCAGTTTGCAGTCATCTGCAAATTTTGTCAACCACAATCCCCCTGTGTTTGCCTGCACTTCAGAAAAATAAATGCCGAACAAGAGGGGGCCCAGGACTGAGCCCTGTGGGACACCGCTCATGACCGGCTTAGAGTCTGACATGGCACCAGCAACTCTAACCCTGTGTGTTCTGTCCTTGAGCCAGTTTGCAACCCATCTTGTGACATATGGGTTTACATCTAAGCTGGTGAGCTTTTCTATGATGCCCGAGTGGGGTATTGTGTCGAACGCTTTTGCTAGGTCAAGGTAGGCTGTGTGAACTGCCTTACCCTCATCAATGGCCTTAGTGACTGTTTGAAAAGTCGACCAAGTTCAAGAGGCAGGATCTGCCCTTGACAAAGCCAAATTGGGTAGGATCCAGTGTCTGTAGGTCCCCAATGTCTTTATTTATGAGTTCCATTATGATCCTCTCCATAGCTTTGCAGACAAGGCTCGTCAAGCTTATGGGGTGGTAATTTCAGGGTCCGTAGAAGCACCGCCTTTGTGGAGTGGGACCACAGTTGCCGTCGCCATTCTTTGGGTGCGTATCCTGTAGTAAGGCTAAGATTAAACAGCAGCCTTATGTGTGGGTTTAGTTCCTCATTGAGTTCATGTAGCACACATCCGGGGACACCGTCCGGTCCCATTGATGCTGTGTTTTTTGCTTTAGAGAGAGCAGCTCTCACCTGGGCATCTGAGATGTTTGGGAGGCTAGACTCTGGTGGGATAGATATTTCTCCTTTTGGGGGGGAGGGAGGGGAGAAATTTGCACTGAACCTGTCTGCCAGTATGTTGGCAATGTCTGTGGGTTCAGTGATTTTTTTATCATTTTGGACTAATTCTGAGCATATCTGGGAGTCTCCACCCAGGTTTCTAACATAGCTAAAGAAGGCTTTATGATTGTCTTTTGTGTCATTAGCGATTTTTCTTTCAAAGTTGGCCTTGGATGACTTTATGAGTGATCGTAGTTTTTTGCTAGTATTGATCAGAGATGCCTTCCCATTTAGGGATTTTGCTCTGTCATGTAGTAGCTTTCTCCTCTTGTTGTAGAGTTTGTTTATGGCTGGAGTCCACCAGACCGGGCCTGCCTTTGGTGGAAAGGGTCTTGATTTTATTAGGGATTGCTTGATCCATACATTCCTGGAGGTGCTCGTAGAAGGCATTTGTAAGGGTGTCAGCAGCGTGGGTTGTGGTTTCCACTGGCTCGGGGGCCTTGAAGGATACCACTCCAGTCTTAAGAAGTGTGAAGTTTGCTTTTGAGAAGTTCTTCACTGTGGTCTTTTGCTGGGGGTGGGGCGGGATGTGGATCTCCAGTGAGATTAATTTATGGTCTGATCTCACCAATGAGGGATATACTTCCAGTGTGGAGCATTTTGTCCCCATGTTTGTGATGATCAGGTCTAGTATATTTTCTCCTCTTGTGGGAATGGTGACTAGTTGTTCCATAGCATTTGAGTTTATGAACTCAAGGAACCTTTGGGCTAGGGTGTTGGGGCTTGAGTAATGTTCCCAGTCTATGTTTGGGTAGTTGAAGTCACCCAATATGATGGTGTTTGGAGAGACATTTATACTCTCCAGTGTCTTCAGGAAGGCTGTGTGGGTTTCCTGAGTTTGAGAAGGTGGTCTGTAGCATGTTACAAACTGTAGGGCAGTTTTACCTATGGTTAATTGCACCTGGATGGTCTCCGATGCTTCGTGCATTGCCACTAACCTGGAGGTGTGTGTATCCTTTATGAATATGGATACTCCCCCCTCCTTTTGTGGTTCGGTCCGGATTTTGGGGCCGGAACGCATGATATGAGGTATAACCTGATAGTGCTGGGGTGCTCTCAGGAGCCTTGAACCAGGTTTCAGTCACAGCACAAACATCGATGTTCTCCATACTGAGGAGGGCTTTGAGGCGTGCATCTTGAGGTTTAGACTTCTGGCATTGAGCAGTATTACCCTTAGTTTTTCTCCATTTTTGTTTTCTAGGGCGGTAGGTTTATCATTTGAGCCTTGCCTAAAAAGGCACTATGGGGTGGCAAGAGCCTTTGCCAATATCCGGAAGCCCAGGGGTGACAGGTGCAAGCCGTCCCTTGCGAAGCAGCGTGGCTTGTCAAGCATGTCATCCCAGGCAGACAGACACTGGATCCCCTTAGAATGACACCAGTAATTAAGCCAATTATTAAAGCTGATCATTTTGTCTCTGTATTGTGGCATCATTCTTGGTGAGGGTAGGATACTGCTCAGGGTCAGTGTCATACTGGCCTGGGCTACATAATCTGAGAGCTCCTCTATGTCTCTTTTCATGTAGTCCAGGGAGGTACGTCTCAGGTCGTTCACACCGGCATGGACAATGACTGAGTCATACTTGTACTTGCTGTGGAGTGACCTGAGTGCTTGTGTTATGTGGCGGATTCTAGCGCCTGACAGGCAGCTAACTGTGATCTTTTCCTTGTTCAGTCTGGTGAGAGGGACGTCAGTGTGTCTGACTATGGAGTCACCTATAACAAGTGTGTCTGGCATTATGTTTGGCCTTAAGGGCTGTGACTGTTTAGCACACTGACTTTGAGAACTATGTGTTGCATGTCTTATGTCTTGAGGTGGCAGTTGCTTGGGTGTCTGCTTTGGAGGCCTCTGTAGTTTTGGTAGATTTTTGATCAGTGCCTCCGAGTATGTCTTTGTGTGTTTATGTGTTTGTTTTGCAGTTGTGATAGTTCTATGTGAAACTGAGTTTGTGGTGTACGTGGTTTCCTTCTCCTCCTGTCTGGTCTTGCCAGTCCTGAGTTGAGAGAGCTCAGCCTCCAGTTTGGCTATATAGTTGCATCTCTCACATGTATTTGTGTTTTGTGGGAGAAGGAGTGGGTTGTCTGTGTACATGAGGCAATTGTAACATTGCCTCAAGATACCCAGATTCACCAGCTGAACAGGAGAGGACGCTAGCAACTGACCCTTCGACATGCTAGAAAAAGTGAAAAAGTTTGCTGTGTAACTGAGTCAGAAGGGACCTATAGGGAAATGGGTACTCAAGGGGATTCTAGGCTAATGTAGTACTTTGTTTAGTATACAAGTACTTTACCTATATAAAAATGCTTTAGGAGCAAGTGCTGAGCTATTGAGATAGAGAATAGACTGTTTAGATTGCAAGTAGAGAAGTTCTAAGGGAAAAATTGAAGAGCAGACTTTACGGAGCCAGAAATAGTTTAACCTTGTTTAACGCTGCCCGATGGTGCTCTATGGGCAACTCCGCTAAATCACGCAAAGCGCTAAAGCGGGCTTTATAGCAGGGGGTTGAAAAGACCTAGGAATTGACCCAAAATGGCCAATAGACTACAAGTTTCTGGCTGGAACCACTGCTCTAGGGACAAATAGGCTGCTCAGTACTCCCCACTCCCACTGGTGAACAAAGAAGCTTCCCTTTATCCAAATAAGGATATGGAATAGCACAGGAACCAAGCCAAAGCCCAGAGATCAGCAAACTCTGAAGACTGGACTATTCTAGTTCAGTAAGGTGGGAAAACAAGATTTTTTTTTGTTTTTTTTTTTGTTTTTTTTTGTTTTTTGCAGAAAACAGAAGAAAAACAGACAGTAAATGCTATAAATGCTTTTAAACGGCTAGCGCACTTGAGTGTGTTAGCCTGGTGAATTGCTAATTCACCTCATTTGCATGGTTTTCACCATAAAATGAAGTAATTAGCATTGTGCAGCCATATCCGTGCAGGAACAGTGTATGCATGCTTGTGCACATCAGATCAGCTGTTTGCTGGATCGCTCGGCGGCCATATTCCATGCAGAAATGGCTACACTGTTCCTGCATGGAAAAAATGGCTTAATGAATCCCGAGGTATGAGTTTCTGTTTATTTTCAAAGAATTGTGAGTTTCAATACATTTTCAAGCAATTGTGAGCTGCTTCAGTGCATTTTCAAGGAACGGTGAGTTTCAAGGCAAGAGAAGCTGCTCATGTAAACTCTGCTTTCAATGTGCTACTGTTTTGTTTAGCAAATGGTCATCACTGTTTGTGCTAGAGAATTTGAAAGAAGTGTTAGTAGTACAGCAAGAAGTATACTTACATATGATGCATAAGGGTGTGTGTTCTACTCCTATACCATGTAGATGGATTGCTGAAACAGTTTTGTACTTTAAGGGTGGGGGTAGGGTGCTACAGTCCTGTGCATTTCCTCCTTTGGATTAGATATTTGTAATTATGAACCTGTTGTCAGTTTGCCATCCATTCCCTATTACAATATTACCAGCTTACAATTTTTTAAAGTAACATTGTCCTGAGTTTTTTTTCCTTTGGATGAGATGCCTTGTTTGTCATCCATTCCTTATTGTAATATTACCAGTTTCCAATTTTTTAATGTAACATAAGCACTGAATTTGAAGATGAAACACTAAAATATAAAGTTGTTTACCAGTAGCAACCTCTTTTTAAGTTGCAGATCTCTTTAATGTTGAGTTATTCAGATGACTTTTACTTCTGCAGAGATTGTGCACATTGACTGATATTGGTAGATTGTAATGACAAAAGTTAGAATGGCTTTTTATGCTTGAAATGTTCTGAAATGCTCAGTTTTTTCATTATTGGTTTACATTTTGTTTCATTGCCTTCTGGAAAAATATTCGAAACTACAAATTTAAAACACAGTCTAACAAATTATGCTGTATTATGCAAGGAATATAATTTAATACAATTAGGAAGGTGAATCAAAGAACACCCTGCCTAGGGCCCCATTTGACAATAAGCTGGCTCTGCTCACTACCATGTTGGTACAAAGCCAGGTTACTGTTTACATGTGCCCCCAAATTCCTGTCTACTGGTTCTAATCTTAAAGGTATGTTATCAACGAGGTAGTTTCCCAGGGTAGCTAACTTCCTAAAAGATACTATAATGCCTTTCTTGGTTTTGAGTTTTAAACTATTTCTATGGTACCAGTTATTTGTTAGTATTAGCCCTTCCTGGAGCAAAGGTGTGCAATCATCTGCAGATTCGATCAGCCAGAGGATTGCCCTTGACTTTCAAGAAGTAGATACCAAAAAGAAGAGGATCTTGCACTGATGCCTGAGGGACTTTGCTAGTGACTGGCCTCTTTGTGGAGGAAGGCTCCCTTATCCTAACTTCCTGGGTTCTATCTATGAGACAGCTATCCAGTGTGTAATGAAGGGATTTTTGCCTAATTGCATGATTTTTGCTCACAATGCCCAAATGGGGTAGTGTATTAAATGGCCTTGGCCAGGGCAAGGTAGACATTATGCACCATTTGTTTTCATCTATTGTCTCCATGATATCCTTGAAGAAGTTCACCAGACTGAGTCAACATGATCTTCCCTTGACAAAACTGAAATGGGTTGGATCCAGTGACTGGAGGTTTCCAATGTCATTATTAACCATGTCCATGATAATTATTTCCATGGCTTTGTATATGAGACTAGTCAAACTACTGGGTTTGTAGTTTCCAAGGTCCATAGAAGGCCCACCATTATGCTGAGGGATGACTGTTAAAGTTCTCCATTCTTGTGGCACAAAGCCTGATTAGAAGTTATGGATAAACAGTTACTCCAGTGGTTTTGTTAGGTTGTGTTTCAAGCTGTTTAGTAGGCATCTTGGGATATTATTGAGGACCATCTATGTGGTATTCTTGGCCTTGGAGACTGTGTTTAGGACATGTTCCTAGTGATGGTTGGGAGGGCTATTTTCACTATATCTTGAGGGGTGACTTGGAGGGAGATGGTGGTAAAATCGGAGCTGAATTTATCTGCCAGTAGATTTGCTGTATCTTCTAACTCCATCTAAATGGACATCCATTAACAATTAGGTCTGCACATTGTCGTGTACTCCTTTGAGGTTACAGACATAGCTAAAGAAAGTCTTGTAGTAGTTCTAGGCCATGGAGGCTATTTTGCTTCAAAACTGGCTTTGATAGACCAAATTTGCCCTCTAAGTTGTTTGTTTAGATTAATGAGAGAGCTTTTATCTGCTGGGTGTTGTATTCCTGACTTGTGCTATGATTTTCTTCCTTTTGAAAGCAGAACCACAAAAACAAACCAATGAAGAAAGAACCAGGTTACCACTGAGACTGTCCTTCTTAAACGATGTTCCAGTTTTATTGACAGTAAACACAAAATCCTTCTTGAAGCGCAAAAATACTAATACACTTTTCGTTGTTGTTAGTACTACGACTTCCTCAGAAGAAAACACATGCATAGCAGTCTCCCTAGTTTATAAAGCGTGCCTTTGTTAATTATTTAATTGATTAATTCATCATCAATTCCTTTAAAGGGCTGCTAGCATAAGATATACTAAAATACAGGTACTTCTTTTGCCTTTGCGATTTTTTTAACTTTGCGATTTTTTTAAAAACCTTCTGTTTATTATACTTAAAATAATCTTACTTTATTTATTTTAAGAGATAAAATTTACAATGTAAAATACCAAAAGTAGATTTTAAATCATACATTTACAACATTCTTGACGATATACTTTTTAGCCTCTTTAAAAGCAAATATGTGCATTATATTAAAAAGTTAGAAAGAACCTTAGAAAAAGAGCATTAGAAAAAACACATTTTGACTGGTACAAAAGACTTATAAGGATATGAAAAACTTAGAAGGGGTTAAAAACTAATAAAGGGTTCAAACCTTGTAGGGGGTTAAAACCGTTTCTCTACCGGTTTACATACCTTGAAGAAAGCTCTAACATTAAGCTTTCTTGGGAATGGACTACAGAAGTAGTGTACTACAACCATAGTGTACTATAAAATTAATGTACATTATAAGACGTTTGAGATTCTCAAAATAAAACCTGTTATATTAATTTTATAGTACACTATGTTTGTAGTACATTACTTCTGTAGTCCATTCCCAAGAAAGCTTAATGTTAGAGCTTTCTTCAAGGTATGTAAACCGGTAGAGAAACGGTTTTAACCCCCTACAAGGTTTGAACCCTTTATTAGTTTTTAACCCCTTCTAAGTTTTTCAAATCCTTATAAGTCTTTTGTACCAGTCAAAATGTGTTTTTTCTAATGCTCTTTTTCTAAGGTTCTTTCTAACTTTTTAATATAATGCACATATTTGCTTTTAAAGAGGCTAAAAAGTATATCGTCAAGAATGTTGTAAATGTATGATTTAAAATCTACTTTTAGTATTTTACATTGTAAATTTTATCTCTTAAAATAAATAAAGTAAGATTATTTTAAGTATAATAAACAGAAGGTTTTTAAAAAAATCGCAAAGTTAAAAAAATCGCAAAGGCAAAAGAAGTACCTGTATTTTAGTATATCTTATGCTAGCAGCCCTTTAAAGGAATTGATGATGAATTAATCAATTACATAATTAACAAAGGCACGCTTTATAAACTAGGGAGACTGCTATGCATTTGTTTTCTTCTGAGGAAGGAAGTCACAAACAACATTTAAAAAGTGTATTAGTATTTTTGCGCTTCAAGAAGGATTTTGTGTTTACTGTCAATAAAACTGGAACATCGTTTAAGAAGGACAGTCTCAGTGGTAACCTCGTTCTTTCTATGATTTTCTTCCTTTTGTTGTACAGCCTATTGATGTTTGGATTCCACCATGCATACTTGTTTTTTGAGTTTGTTCTGAGCTTATGTCTGGTAGACACAACTGCCTCTGTGCATTTATTAACAGGATTGTTTATAGTATGTGTAATAAAATAAAATGATTCACAATCCCTCAAGAAATTGAGCAACTCCCAAATGCTTTGATCCTTAAGGTTCTTAATCTTGAAACCTTCCCAAGTTGCCTCACTCTCTGTACCTCAGTGCACAGTCACAAGTCACCTTTCAGCCACCTAAAATCATCTTACAAGTGACAGATAACAGGTCCTCAGTGTTAGATCCTGTAAGGTGGCAAGCACTTCCAAAGGTCTATGCTTCAATTATTCCTTTGGAACTAGACAAACTTTCAACTTAAGCACTTAAACCATTCACTTCTCATCCTAGCACTTGCTCAAAACTCATAGCAAGCACTAATAAACCTTAGCACTAGACCCCCCTATACTGTAGAGAAGCACATGGCTATCTATTCAACCTTCCAGCCAATCAGTAAAACAGTTCACTGTACCTATGCAGGCATGTCCAAATGGCAGTTTCAGGTGTACTCTCCAGTCCAACTTTTGAATCTGGGCATTTAGAGGCAATGTTACAATTGCCTCATGTACACAGACATCAAACACTAATGCATGTGAGAGATGCAATTATACAGCCAAACTGGAGGCTAAGCTCTCTCAACCCAAGACTGGACCAGGCAGTCAAGAGGAGAAGGGAATTACTTGCATCACACCACCAGTCTCACATAGATCTATGAAACCAGCACCAGCAAAAACACACATAAATACATGAAAACATACTTGGAGGCTCTAAATAAAAATCTGCGAAAGCAACAGAGACCTCCAAAGCAGACATCCAAGCAACCTCCACCCCCCCCCCCAGTACAAACCATGAAACACATACTTCACAAAACCAGTGTGCCAAAACATACTCGGAGGCTCTAAATAAAAATCTGCGAAAGCAACAGAGACCTACAAAGCAGACATCCAAGCAACCTCCACCCCCCCAGTACAAACCATGAAACACATACTTCACAAAACCAGTGTGCCACGCGATCACAGCCCTTAAGGCAAAATAACATACCCAACACACTAGTAATAGGTGACTCTATAGTCAGGCAAACTGACGTCCCACTCACTAGGCTGAACAAGGAGAAGGTTACTGTTAGCTGCCTGTCAGGTACCAGGATCTGCCACATAACACAAGCACTCAGGTCACTCCAGAACAAGTACAAATATGACTCTGTCACTGTCCATGTTGGTGTGAATGACCTGAGCAGTACCTCCTTGGCCTACATGAAAAGAGACATAGACGAGCTCTCTGATCACATAGGCCAGGCTGTTACGACCCTGACCCTGAGTAGCATCCTGCCCTCACCTAAAACGATACCACGGTATAGAAAAAAAAATGATCAATTAAAACAACTGGCTAAGCTTCTGGTGTCATTCAAAGGGGATCCAGTGTCTGTCAGCCTGGGATGACATGCTCAACAAGTCATGCTGCTTCACTAGAGATGGCTTGCACCTGTCACCCTTAGGCTTTTGAATACTGGCTAAGGCTCTTGCCACCCCCATAGTGCCTTTTTTTGGTAAGGCTCAAAAGACAAACCCACCGCCGTAAATAGCACAAGTATCAAAAAACTGAGGGTAATGCTGCTCAATGCCAGAAGTCTAAACCTCAAAATGCACGCACTCGAGGCACTCCTCAGTATGGAAAAAATCGATATATGTGCAGTAACAGAAACCTGGTTTAAGGCTCCAGAGAGCACTCCAGCACTACCAGGCTATAACTCCTACCATACATTTTGGCCACAAAACCCGGACCAAAATACAAAAGGTGGGAGAGTATCTATATTCATCAAGGATATCCACACCTCCAGGTTAGTGGCACAGCACGATGCTTCAGAGATCTTCCACGTGCAACTAACAATGAGCAAATTGCTATTTAAATTATAGCTTGCTACAGATCAACCACCCTGTCCCAGGACTCCCTCTCTGCATTCCTGGGAAACATAAAGGTCCTATCAAACACCCTGATATTGGGTGATTTCAATTACCCAAACATTAACTGGGAAAACTACTCAAGTACAAACTCCATTGCCCAACATTTCCTAGAATTTATAAACTCAAACGCCCTGGATCAACTGGTCAACACACCCACCAGAGGTGACAACATACTGAACTTGGTCATCACCAACATGGGCAACCGGTGTTCCACACTGGAGGTCAACCCCTCGCTGGTTAGATCTGACCATAAAGTAATCAGTCTGGATATTCACATTCCGCCGCCACCCCCGGTCAAAGAAACCACCATGAAAAACTTTTCAAAAGAAAGCTTCACATTACTTAAGACAGAGGTGGGAAGTTTCAAAGCCCCCATGCTAAAGGATAATGCTGTCCAAGCTGCACAATCCTTTACTAATGCACTCTATGGGCACTTACAAGAATGCATGGATCATGCTATCCCAAACAAAACCATGACTCACTCCTCCAAGAAAAGGAAACCAGTCTGGTGGACCCCTGCCATAAACAAGCTAAACAATAGAAGGAGGAAACTAGTACAGAAAAGAGTAAAATCCGAAGAAGGGAAGACATCCCTGATCAGTATCAGCAAGAAACTACATTCCCTCATAAAATCATCCAAGGCTAGCTTTAAAAGAAAAATTGTCATGGACTCCAAAGATAACCACAAGGCATTCTTTAGCTATATCAAGAATCTAAGTGGCAATTCTCAGATCTGCTCAGAGTTAGTGTAGAATGGCACAAAATACACTGAACCGACCGATATAGCCAACATCCTGGCAGACAGGTTCAGTGCAAACTTCAACCTCCTCTCACCCACAAAAGGGCCCATAACTATACCAGAAGAATATAGTGCCCCTAACATCACAAGCACTCAGGTTAAAACAGCTCTCTCCAAAGCCAAAAACACAGCATCAATTGGGACTGGATGGTGTCCTAGGCTGTGTCCTACATGAGCTCAAAGATTAACTAACCCCTCACCTAAGCACACTGTTTAAACTCAGCATCTCCACAGGCTACATGCCCACAGAGTGGTGCACAGCAATGGTTATTCTGCTCTACAAAGGTGGAGCCACAACAGACCCTGGGAACTATCACCCTATAAGCCTGACTAGCTTGGTCTGCAAAGCTATGGAGTGGATCTCATTAACAGAGACATTGGGAACATTCAAACACTGGACCCTACCCAGTTCAGCTTTTTTAAGGCAGATTGTGGCTACTAAACCTGGTGGACTTCTTTGAGACAGTTACCAAGGCTATAGACAAGGGAAAGGTGGTCCATGCAGCCTACCTAGACCTCGCAAAGGCCATCGACACCATTCCCCACTCAGGTATTATAGACAAGCTCACCAGCCTGAACATAAACCTCCATGTCACGAGATGGGTTGCAAACTGGCTCACAGACAGAACCCAAATGGTAAGAGTTGGGGGAGCTAGGTCTGACTCTAAACCAGTTACAAGTGGCGTTCCCCAGGGCTCAGTCCTAGGACCCCTCCTGTTTGGCATATACTTCTCAGAGGTACAGGCAAGCACAGGAGGACTATGGCTGACCAAGTTCCCAGACGACTGCAAACTAGGGGCTATAATTGACTCACCAGCTGACACAGACATCCTCCAAAAGGGTCTCACTGAGACAGATAAAAAGTGTCAAAACCATGGTCTCAAGCTAAATGCCAAAAAGTGCATAGTCATCCCCTTTGGAGCAAACAAAGTACCCACAAACTACCACATAGGTGGTAGCCCCCTAAATACGGAAGATGTAATAAAGGATTTGGGGACCCAAGTAGATAGTAGCCTGTCCTTTGATAATCACATTGCTAAAGTGGTTAGAAAATCCTTCTGTGTGGCCCACTTAATTACAAAAGGGTTTGCATCCAGATCGAAAGAGGTCATTGGGCCCCTCTACGCATTACTCATCAGACCCATCATAGAGTACAATGCCCCATTTGGGTGTACCTGACAAGACACCTGCAACAACTGGAAAGACCACAGAAGTACCTCACCAAGAGGATCACTGGCCTCAAGCAGATGCCCTATGCAGCTCAACTGAAGAAACTCCAGCTGTAATCGATTGCATACCGCCTACTCAGAGGTGATCTCTGCCTGACATACAAGGCCATGGCCAACCCAGAATTGATGGACATGCTCCACCTAAAGAAAACCATATCCCCTTGAGCCACATGCTCCAGGGATCTAAACCTCACCACAACAATAAATAGCACATGCTGGAGGGATAGATTCCTGTCCCAGAGACTTCCTATGCTCTGGAACAAGATTCCAATCTACATTAGGCAGAGCTCCTCGCTAACCCTCTTCAAGAGAAACCTTGACGAGTGGATGGGAAACAGAAAGTTTACCCCAGGGATCACTTCAATGGCTCTGCTGGCCAGAGGCACAGGGAACTAATCTAAGAGGGCGGCGAAAGCCAACACATTCCGGCTAGGCTTATAAATGCCTTTGGGCAAATAGCCTAGTACCTACCTATGAACCTATAAAAGAACCAAACAAGTAATTCCATTCCTTAAATTCAGAATCTTCCTTAACAACTGGTTGTTAAAACTGACATCCTACAAATACTTTAACCAGAAGGGCATAATTTAATACGCACCCAACTAATTCTCCTCATAAGTCCATTTAGTTATCTTGCTATTTAATTCCTAAAGGTGTCTAATTTCTCACTGAAAAGGAAAACAAAAAATGTTTCCCTTTTTTATCTGTTTTTATCTTTGCCATCTCACTCTCTTTTACTTGGTATCATAAGGTTTGTGTATAATGTACACTGATTAAATGACCATTTGTATCCTTTCGTATTTCTTACTGCATTATTTCTCAAAGAATTTATTATGTGCTGTAACTGTAAATGATATATTCAGCTGTGTTGTATGTACTAACAACTGTAATTACCTATATCTTTTTGTACCTTTTCCTGAGCTAAGCCTGAACATGGTCCACGTGTATCAGTGCCCTACACCATTTAATAAACATAAAATAAAATAAATCACTATACATGTCAACTCCAAAAAGAAAGCTTTCTTGCAGATAACACCACTGAAGTCCACTCATTGAAGGCATGTTACACTGACTTCTCATCAAAATACAAAATAAAAGTGCTTTTGCAGTAGTCCAACCCCCTTGTACCCCTACATAAGTGACATATTAACTCTAAGATAGCAGGAAGAATTACCTTAGAACAACTTTTCACCAGTCATTCACTGATGTGCACATACACACATATCCTTTTCTGCATATATGTAGCATGCACACACACAAACACAGACACAAACACACCTACCCTTCTCTGTATACCTGTAGCACACATACAGATACTGCCGTTACATTCATATACACGTGGGCACGTGCACACACACTCATGCACACACATATTCACTGCTGACTGTTCAAACACACACACTTCACTTAGTCTCATATTACTGCATGCTCATTTTCTAGTCTTGTGCTTAACAACACCCCCCCAACACACACACACACACACACACACACACACACACGCACACACGCACACACGCACACGCACACATGCACACACACACACACACGCACGCACACGCGCACACACGCACACACGCACACACACACACACACACACACACACACACACACACACACACACACACACACACACACACACACATACCCTTCTCTGCATGTCTGTAGCACACATACATATAATACTGTCACATTCACATACACATAAACCTCACCAGTCTGACCCAATACACACATGGGCATATGCACACACACACTCACTGTTGACAGAACATCTCCTGTTCACACACACTTTACTCAGTCTCATATTACTGCATGCTTATTTTCCAGTCTTGTGCTTCCCGACTCATATACACACATCAATCTCACACTCACAGATCTGGACCTTCACTGAAATGGAAACTGGAGAAAGAGTCTCATGATTCCTGCTCCATTGAAAATCTCCATTTGACAGAGTGGATGTAACCAATATATGAAATGTTGCATGACTGGTTGTTTGGCATCAGGAGATTTTGGGTTTTAAGCATTTAGACACAGTTGTGTAATATGCCCGAAGTAGTCTGAGTTTATATTAAAGAAGTATGAAAGCACTACCACACACCTTGTTGCCCACTACTTTTTGTGCATTTGCTGTGTAATAGATTAGGTAGCTGCAGACCATGTCTAGGTGGTACTCTGCCACAACTGCTGATTGATCCCATGTGTTGTTGTTGTGTCAGGGTCACTAATAACATGTGATGGTATCAGGCACCCCTGCGAGGCTGCTCCATGATGAGTACTCTAATATCAGATGCACTGCACACATCTGCTTTTACATTCATAATTTAGTATTACTGGTGCTTGCAGTCATAGAGATTATTTTTATTTTTGGTTAAAAATCTTTGAATGTTGAGATATTTATTCCTCACGTAAATGATAATAAAATTGTTCAAAAAGTTTTTTTTCAGTTGTTCAGAAAACTGTTTTTTTTTTCAAATCTGCATGAGTTAGCATAGAATATTGTGGCATGTTTTGTCATTGCACAGTTTTGTAGCTGTCTGCATGTCAAATATGCTAATGAAGCCAGGTGCCATGAATGTACAAAAATCACTATAGTTTAATGTTGTACTTCTTTGCCTTACATACAGTGACAACAAACTTGTACAGTGCAGAGATGGCCTTAGGTAAGCTGGCGCCCTATGCAAAAAGGCTCTGTGACGTGCCTCTCCCCCAGCACTGCACAACCCATCCTGACGCCCTCACATTATCCAGATTCATTTTTTACTCCATTTTTCTTACTCTTCATTTTTTCCTGCAGTCATTCATTCATTACTTCATTCAACATAGTTTATTTAAGCAGGACTGCACTTTGATAACTGTGTAGATAACAACTTCATTAAGTCATGATTTTTTGTCTAGATGCTCTGGCTGCAATTTAGTTTTTAAAACAAACGTTTTCATCCAGTAACTACTTGAACAAAACCATAATAAATAATTAAATTTAGTGTTGCTCTTCAGCTTAGTTTTCTGTATCCTTTTAGCACATCCAAGCTAACCAAGATTACACTGTATTATACCATGACCCCCCCCCCCAAAACGTGCACGCTGATTGGCCAGCGTTCCCGTTGTAAATCGAGTTATACTAATGGAAAAAGGTCCGGTCGCCCAGACTTTTTTCCATTAGTATAACTCGGTTTTTTAAAACACTGTCTCGCTATGTTAAATGGGTTTAACATAGCGAGACAGCTTTAAAATAAGCAACTGAGATCTCCGTTGCTTATTTTAAAGCTGTCTCACTATGTTAAACCCATTTAACATAGCGAGACAGTGTTTTAAAAAAAAGCAACGGAGAGAGCAAGATCTCCGTTGCTTTTTTTTAGTGTTTCGCTATGTTAAATGAGTTTAACATAGCAAGACAGTTTTAAAATAAGCAATGGAGATGTCCATTGCTTATTTTAAAACTGTCTCGCTATGTTAAACTCATTTAACATAGCTAACTAAAAAGCAACGGAGAGCTTGCTTTCTCCATTGCTTTTGCCCACAGCTCTGATGTACTGCGCAGGCGAGCAGTACATCAGAACTGCCGCGGATGCCAGACATCTGCGGAAGGGCAGTAAACAGGCATTATACTATGCCATTATTTAAGAAAAGTAATAGTTTCTTTTCTTAAATAATGTCATGATAATAATAACCACTTCTGGGTGTGGGTAATGCTAAATTTACCCACGGTTGGCTGTTTGGTCCCTCGGGCTCGCCTCGGGACCAAACCATGCCAACCGTGGGTAAATTTAGCATTACCCACACCCAGGCGTGGGTTATTGCTATAATAACTGCTGTGGGAATAACTATGTTAAGCTGGGGTTCTGTGAGCTCTTGACCCTCAGACGCCATGACATTTCTAGAAGGGTATTAAGAGTTTTTTTAAACATCCTTTTCATCCAACAATGGCCTGAAGGAAAACATTCAGTCTTCCTCTTTAACTTTAGTTTTTCCTGCATCCTTTCAACACTCCCTAAATAACCAAGGCTACACTGCATTACCCAAATTAAGTTGGGGGTCGGGGGCTGCTAGACATCCAGAAGATGTGGGATTGCAGATTTTCTGAGGTGTCTTTTAGAGCTTTTTCCCAACCTTTTTATCCAGTGATGGTATGAACAAAAATCATATGTATGGCATTGAAATTTGGCAGTTGTTTACATCAGGACACACAGCTGTAGTTCACACAGATGTGGGCAGTGCCAACTTGATTGACATCCCGATAGGCTGTCAGTTATATGTGTTTGTTTATGGAATGATTTGTCAATATAATTCTTTATACATTAAGGTGTTCTAAAGTAAACAGTCACTGTGGTGACTGCCCAACCAAGGGTGGGGCTGCTGCCTCCCTGCACCTCTGATGTATATAATTTTAAGTGACTTGTTATCCTACTGTGGGGGATGTGTGGGGGCTGAAGCCACCTATGTATGTTACACTGTCAGTGTTTTTATTCTCTTAGCTCCTAAAGTAGAATAAATAAATACATATATAAATAAATAAAATAATAATAATGATAATTCTATGAATAAACTACCCTTTAAGTAGATGGCAATCTTCCTGAATCTTTGCAGCCTTGTCTTAGCCCATGTCATACTACTTGCAGATCTTGGTGTGTGAAAGCAAACAATAATCAGAAATTCAGTCCTACTTTCTTATTTCAAGGAAGAAATATGTTGTATCCAGCATTTAATGTTCAAAGCTGAGCAAACAGGACTTCACAATAAAATGAAAAGACAAATGCTTGTGAAGACACATAAATCATATCTGGGAACAGCATCTGCCCCCAACCCTCCTACCACAAAATAGGTAGTCACTTTCTATGCTCTGATGTTAAATTTGAATTAAAATGAAGACACAGTAACATTTCAAGTTGTATCATCAGTATCATCAACCCCTCCTTTTTTTCCCCAATTGCTACATGGAGTCGGGGTGTTGTACCAACTGTTGCCAACTCTCTTAATTCAATGCAACCCTCCTACCTTCTTCAGTAGTCATGCCTGACTTTTGCAGGCCTTCTCTCACACAATCAACCCACCTCTTTGCTGGATAGCATCATTTCCTCTTGCCATCTTCCTGTCTGTCTCAAATCTTCTTCACCAAATTGTCTTCTGCTTTTCTGCACATGAGCCTGAACCACTGTAATCTGTTCTCCTTGACATTCTTGCAACTGGAGCTACTTTGGTTTCTGCTCTGATTTCCTCATTATATCATCTGTCCTACAGTGTCCATCCTACAACCCATCTCAGGCACATCATCTCCATGACATCTAGGTTTCTTAAGTGCTCTGCTTTTACTGCCCAGCTTTCTGTACCATACAGTAGTACTGGCCACATCCTTGTTTTGTACACCTTACTTTTCAGCTTCTTTAGCATTCTTCAGTCATACGCTACTCCTGACACTCAGGGCCAATTGGTTGCAGCCCCTATAATTCTAGCTCTGACCTCCTTATTTAGACTTCCCTTCTCCTCAACCAGTCCTCTGAGATACTTGAAGTTGTTAACCAGTTTCTCTACTTTCTTTCTCACTTCTCAGCTTTTTCTGATTTCCCACATTTGTTGCCATTCCAGTTGCCTTACCTGTGCTCAGTTTCAACCCACGTGCCATCAGTTCTGTGTTCCATTTCGCTATCCTTTGCTGAAGTTCATGATCAGTCTGCCTGCAATACTGCATTGTCTGCATACAGTAAGTTTGTTGACTTTTCTCCTCTGACCTGTTTGATAACGTAGTCTTTCACCATTATGGACAGCAACGGGCTAAGAACTGATCCCTAATAAACACCCCCTCCCACACATAATGGAAACCCCTCTTCGAGTCCAAACACTATTACTTCTTGAGTCATTTGGGGCATTGTACATAGCTTGCACCAATTCTAAAAATGTTTTTAGGACTTTGAACCATTGCAAGACTGCCCAAATCAGCTTTCTTGGGACCTTGCCATATGCTTTCTCCATGTCTAGGAATGCCCAATTAGACTCTTTTCTCATCTCTAGCTTCTTCTCAACCATCTCCCTCACTGCAAACTTTGAGTCAGTTGTGCTGCATCCTGATCTGAATCCAAACTGCTTCCTCCCATCTTATGTTCTACTGCTCTTTGTATTCATTTATCAGTCACACCCTCCAGGACTTTGATGCAATGTGAAAGAGTTTGATACCTCTGTACTGTCCACAGTTGTGAATGCCCCATTTGTTCTTGTATACTGGTGCTAGTATACTTATTATTCAGTCATCTGTGATATGTCCTTTTTCTCTCCACACTGCTGAGTACCCTAAGGAGCCATTCCTCTCCCATATCACTACATATCTTTATCATATCTGTTGTGACCTCATCTGAGCTTGTTGCTTCCCCTGACTTCATTTTCTTTAGTGCTGTTCTTACCTCTTCTAGGGTGGGCTCCTTCTCTTCTTTCATCCTAGGCTGTGTCTGGGGCAGTACAGTTCTGAGGGTTTTTCTTCATTTTAAGCTGTGGGAAGTACTCCTTCTATCTGCCTTTGATGTCTTGTGAGCTGGTGAGTAGGTTGCTGCTAGCATCCCTTATGTCTGTCTATCTTCTTTATCTTTCGGTCATTGGCTTGCAACCTGATAAGAGTTTTTTTGTTCCATTTACTGAGTCACTTTCCAGAAACTGGTAGTGCCTCTGATGCTTTTTTCTTTGCTATTGCAATCCTTTCTTAGCCTTTTTGTTAGACATCCAGTATTCCTTCCTAGCCTGGTTCATCTTTACTACCTCCCACTCTTTCCTGTTCTCTTTCCTTCTTTTAATGACTTTCTGGACTTCTGCATTCAACCACCAGCTTTTCTTTTGTACCCTGCTTCCATATCTGGCTTGGCCATGTATCTGTTTTATAGTCCTTACACCTCCTCTTTTGATGCACTGTCATTCTTCTTTAAATCCACCTATTTTCTCTTCTTCCTGAGGTAATTCTTTAAACTTCTGTGCTCTGTCTCTCCAGTCAACTTCCATGTTTTCAGCTTAGTCTCTGTTGACCTTAGAATCGTCTCTGACATCTGCTTACAGCTGATTGTGGCAACCAGTGGTTTATACTGTGGTTTAACTTTTTCACTGGGGATGACTTTGCAGTCACTGATTTTACCCAGCGCCCTTTCTTTACTAGAAGAAAGGCTACCTGAGTTGCATGTTGCCCATTCTTGTACGTGATCTTGTGACTGTCTCTCTTACTGAACCATGGGGTGACCACCATCAAGCCATTTGTCAGACAGAAGTCTAGAATGGCCTCTCCATCTTTATTCAAGTTGCCCTCCCCTTGTGGATACAGACAGTCCTCATATCCTTTTCTGTCAGTCCAAATAAGTGCATTCAGGTCACCCATTATCAACACAAATTCATATTGCCCTTCTTGGTCTAGTAGGTCCTGCAGCTGCTGTCTGAATTAACTCTTTTCTTCACTATCGCAACATTGTTGTGGGGCATATGCTGAGATTATCAACAGTGCCCTATCTTTACCCTGGAGTCTGATTGCCATGAGTCTATCCCTTATTTTGATGACTTCCCACACTGTCTTTTGAAGCATCTCCTTCACCAAAATTCCCATCCTATTTCTAGTCTGTCCTCCTGCTGAGCAGTACACTCTGGATCCCAAGCCAAATTACTTTGCTGCAGTACCCTCCCATCTTGTCTCTTGAATACATACCTCCTTCTTCCCATCATGGCATGCACTTCCAAGCTGCATCCTGTCAGTAAACCTACATTCAGTGTGGCAATTTTTAGTTCATTTACCAGGTCCTTTGGCTTTAAGTCCATCTTTCACTCATCACAGCCATCCCATGTAACCAAAGCTGGGCAACTGGACACTGGTCAGCCATTAGCTTATTAACCCAGGGCTGCTGGGCTTTATGGCAGGCAAACACTGGTCAATAGAGACACATACACCACTTCCACCATTAGCATGCCCTGGCGTAGGTCAGAGTAGGCCAGGAGCTCAAGATATTTATCACCATTAACTAGTATAGGTGAAAAGTGTTACCAAATACCTAAGTATTAAAATAAAAAATAGTTTATAATACATTTGAGTGACCAGAGCTGCATGACTCATGACACAGGATAAGTTGGTACAGCTAGTCTAGATTGTATTGTGTGTTCATTATTACTTACAGTTTTGTAACCTGAGACTGAATTTTTTTACAATTTCAGTCATATTATTTTTCTCTCTGTATCTGCTTCATATAGCAAAAAGGCTAGAGAACCACTATTTTTGATAGTACAAATTCTAAAACCAAGGACTATTAGCTAGAGAAAATAATATGCAGTGACACCTGATATTTTAATGCAGCAACTCTAGTATCACTGATTGCTCTTTTATATAATACTGTTTGCTTAAGATCACTTATAAGTAATGTTTATTTGTGATTTGCATAGTAGAGCTGAAATGTGAGTTTTCTGATTTCTTTAATAACTGTACATGCCTACATATATACTATTTAACTTGTCTTAGATGAAAATTCAGTTTCTGTAAAGTCAAATATTTCATCATATGCTGTTTTACAAAATGTGCACTTCTAGACTGTGTTACACATTTGTTATTTTAGATAAAGCTTATCTAAGACAAACTGTTTCAACCGCACCCTCAGACTCAAAAAATATATTTATTTCATCATGGTTTGGTGTTTCCTGCATTTTAACAGCACTCTGGGACTATTTAGAGCTTTTTAGATATTTTTATATGCAATTTCTGACTCTGACCAAATGGGGGCTGGCATTTTGAAATAATTCAGGCTGTTTACTCTGCCTCTAAGTATCCCAGAATGCATTGTTTGTCTCCAAAAAAATTGCATCAGATCTGCCACGATTTTCCTTAAGCTGCTGTCACTTCATTGACTTAACAGGCATTCACTGCTGTCTTAAAGTCCCCTACCTTTGGTTAAAATGTTATCCTTTTTCAATGACTACTTCAAACACAAGCAGTGAAAATGCTACAGAACAGAACTGAAAGGTGCATTTTATTGCTTTTGTTTCTTAGAAATGCTAACTTGCTTTCTTTTGTGAAGGCTGAAATCTAGTTCTTCAAGGCATCTCCCCTCCCACTTCACACCTACCTTCCCTAGCTGTCAAAGAGCTAAGGGTAATTTGACCCATTATCTGCATGTGATTGACAGCTCACAGCAGGTGACCAGAGAAATGTACTGTTTTCTTGTCAGCCTTTCCCACCTTACAGTGCGACACTTTTTTGTTGCACTCCTCATGTCAACTTTAGAACCAAGCTACGTAGCACTGGGAATAATCACCGTTTTGCAAAGCATCAAACTCCCACTTATTTTTCCTTCCCGTTTGGTTAAATAGCTAACAAATGACACACTATAAACATGAAATATTTTACAG
Organism: Protopterus annectens; assembly: GCF_019279795.1. Classification (NCBI taxonomy): domain Eukaryota; kingdom Metazoa; phylum Chordata; order Ceratodontiformes; family Protopteridae; genus Protopterus; species Protopterus annectens. The sequence goes on from NC_056743.1 coordinate 1,732,857,218, forward strand.
ACTTGCATGACAGCACCAACATGCTTTTTTAAGACATAATTTAAAAAAATTACGGTATTGCATACTTCTTGTAATCTGATGTAGTGTTGTTGATTAATTGTGACAGACATCTGTTTCTTATGTAAAAAACATGCAATTAATGTATACGCATGGTTATTGCAAATTTATGCTCTTAGTTTTTGCAGCTGTTACTGTGCTTCTGCCTGTACTTTGTCACATATCGGTAGGGCAATGTAAAGCAATATAACAATACAAAAACAAAGTTTAAAAATTTAGAAATTACATCCAAAAATGAGACTCACCCACACTCACTCATTCACCCACACCCACTCACCCACACTCACCCACTCACCCACTCACTTCACACTCACCACACTCAACTCACTCACTCACCACACTCACTCATCACACTCACCACTCACCACCCACCACTCTCACTCACCACCCACCACACTCACCCACCACACTCACCACTCACTTTCACTCAGATACCTCACTCACGCTCACCCACACTCAACTCACTCACCACCGACACAAACTCACCCTCATCCACCACACCTCACTCACTCACTCACCCACATTCACTCACCACCCACCACCCTCATCACACTCACTCACCCACCCACACTCACCCACCACACTCACCCACCCACATTCAACTCACTCACCCACCCACATTCAACTCACTCACCCACCCACACTCAACCACTCACCCACCCACCACACTCACCCACCACACTCACCCTCACCCACCACACCTCACTTACTCACCCACATTCACTCACCCACACTCACTCACCACTCACCACACTCACTCACCCACATTCAACTCACCCACCCACATTCAACTCACCCACCCACTCCCAACCACTCACCCACACCATTTCACTCACCCACACCATCTCACTCACCCACACCAACTCACTCACCCACAATCAACCACTCACCCACACTCAACCACTCACTCACCCACCACACTCAACCACCCACCCACACTCACCACCCACACCCACTCACTCAACACCCACTCACCACCCTCACTCACTCACCACCCACCTACACTCACTCACCACCCACCTACACTCACTCACTACACTCACTCACCACCCACCACACTCACTCACACCCACTCACCACACTCACCCACTCACCCACACTCACCCACTCACTCACCCACACACTCACTCACTCACCCACTCATTCACCCACACTCACATACTCACCCACACTCACTCACTCACCCACCCACACTCACTCACTCCCCACATTCACCCACCCACACACCGCACTCACTCACTCAACTCATGCACTCACTCAACTCGCACACCACACTCACTCAACTCACACACTCACCCTTTCACACACATAACCACAAGTTTGTTTGGCAACACCAAGAATGACCCCAGGCCTTCGTCCAAGGAATGCATGAGTAATTATGTACTTTGGCTGTGCTGACATCAGAAACAGAAACACGTGCCTATACAGATCTTACACATCAAGCCGCTCCATTCAAATTGTACATGAAATGCACCCATTGAACAGTTTTCCACCTACAACATTATTAAAGTACTTTAATCCAACACTAGTGAGCCCTACTTTACACAGCCCAGTAAACCTGTCCACAGATTCAGCTTCTACAGCACAGTCCAATAAACTGTCTACTGTACATTAGTGTTAACACAGGAATTTCCAGTTCTTATCAGCATAACCACATACACAGTCTTCCACCTCAGACCTTTCATGAAGGATGTTTTATTTTTAAACTTTCATCCTTCCCACTTTAGGGGTCTTGCATAAATTCCAGCTAAAAGGAGACATATAAACTGCAATCACCCTGATCCAAATCCATCCAAACATGGCTGCAAAACTAAAGGTGTTACGGTTTTGAGGGGAGGGTTAAGCAACCATGCCCACACCACCTGGGAACAATCAAATTCTTCCTGTCTTTATAACTACACAGTTCCACAACCACAGGGAAAAAATTACCCAGCAAAGGCACACCAGTACCTAATGGAATTAAGTGACAGTTGACACTAAATCATAAATCACAAAATAGACTTTATCAATTCAGTATATGAAGAACATACTAGTATAGTGTATTTAAAGTTACATCTGACAGCTTTAGAGATAAAAGTGGTTTTGTAAAATTCAACAGATACTGGCAGAGTGCCCTTTATCACACAAAAGTGCACACACTTGCCCCTTATCACACAGATGCGCACACACTTGCCCCTTATCACACAGACACAAAGTTTGTTTGGCAACAGCTAAAATGACCCAAAGGCTTCTTCCTTCTGATAGCAGTTTGCTAACTATAGGTTCATAGGTTGATACTAGGCTATCGGCCCTAGGGCTTATACAAGCCTAGCCATAACAATTCCCTGGCTATTACTTCCACACTATTTTCTACCCTGGACCCCTGTCTAGCAGGGCGAGTGACGTGATCCCCGGGGTTAATTTCTTTCTCCTATCCAATCGGCAATGTTCCGTTTGAAGAGGGCCAAAGAGGTGGTCTGCTTGACATGTATGGGCAGTCTATTCCAGAGTCTGGGCAGTCTCTGAGTCAGGAACCTATCTCTCCAGCATTTGTTTATTTTGATGACAAGGTTTAGATCCCTGGAGCATGTAGCTCTGAGGGATTGGGATTTCTTTAAGTGTAGCATGTCCCAGAATGGGTACATGTTTTTTCCCAAAGGGGATAACTATACATTTCTTGGCACTGAGCTTGAGCCCATAGCTCTGGCACCAAGCATCTGTTTCTGTAAGGCCCATTTCTAGAGTATCCACAACATTTGGGGATTCAATAATGGCTCCCAGTTTGCAGTCATCTGTGAACTTTGTTAGCCAGAATCCCTTAGTGTTGGCCTGTACTTCAGAGAAGTAGATGCCAAACAAGAGTGGTACTCTGACTTGTCAGAAGCTGGATTTGGAGTGGGCTACTTTTACAGCATAGTTTCTGTCAGTAAGCCAGATGGCAACCCATCGCGTGACATAGGGATTAATGCCCAGCTTAGTAAGCATTCATACACATACACACACACACACACACACACACACACACACACACACACACACACACACACACACACACACACACACACACACACACACACACACTTGCCCCTTGCTTGCATTCACACACACACACTTGCCCTTGCTTGCAGTCACACACACACACTTGCCCCTAGCTTGTATTCATACACACACACACACACACACACACACACGCACACACACACACTTGCCCCTTGCTTGCATTCACACACACACACACACACACACACACACACACACACACACACACACACACACACACACACACACACACACACACACACACACACACACACACACACACACACACACACACACACACACACTTGCCCCTTGCTTGCATTCACACACACACACACACACACACACACACACACACACACACACACACACACACACACACACACACACACACACTTGCCCCCTGCTTACATTCATACACACACACACACACACACACACACACACACACACACTTGCCCCTTGCTTGCATTCTCAAACAGACACTTGCCCCTTGCTTGCATTTTCACACACACACACACACACACACACACACACACACACATACACATATTTGCCCCTTGCTTGCATTCTCTCACACACACACACACACACACACACACACACACACACACACACACACACACACACACACACACACACACACTTGCCCCTTGATTGCATTCACACACACACACACACATTTGCCCTTGCTTGCTTTCACACACACACACACACACACACACACACACACACACACACACACACACACACACACACACACACACACACACACACACACACGCACACACACACACACACACACACACACACACACACACACACACACACACACACACACACACACACACACACACACTTGCCCCTTGTTTGCATTCACATACACACACACGCACTTGTGGCTTTAAAACACAAGAAACAGTATGACGGTCATAGTCCATGATACCTCACTGGACTATATGAAGAGGGACATGGAGCTCTCTGAATACATGTGTCCCATGTCGGTATGAATCTAGCCTTGAGTTGCTTCCTATCTTCAGCAATGATTATATTCACACACACACACTTGCCCCTTGCTTGTATTCACGCACACTTGCCCCTTGCTTGTATTTACACACACACACACACTTGCCCCTTGCTTGCATTCACACACACACACACACACACACACACACACACACACACACACACACACACACACACACACACACACACTTGCCCCTTGCTTGCATTCACACACACACACACACACACACACACACACACACACACACACACACACACACACACACACACACACACACACACACACACACACACACACACACACACACACACACACACACACACACACACACACACACACACACTTGCCACTTGCTTACACACACACACACACACACACACACACACACACACACACACACACACACACACACACACACTTGCCCCTTGATTGCATTCACACACACACACACATTTGCCCTTGCTTGCTTTCACACACACACACACACACACACACACACACACACACACACACACACACACACACACACACACACTTGCCCCTTGTTTGCATTCACATACACACACACGCACTTGTGGCTTTAAAACACAAGAAACAGTATGACGGTCATAGTCCATGATACCTCACTGGACTATATGAAGAGGGACATGGAGCTCTCTGAATACATGTGTCCCATGTCAGTATGAATCTAGCCTTGAATCACTTCCTATCTTCAGCAATGATTATACGAGAGGACCATCAAAAATGACATACTTCAACAAATGGCTTAGTTTCTGGTGTCACAACAAGGGGATTCAATCTCTGACAGCTTCTGTAGACATAACTGACAAGCCAGTATGCTTTTCAAGAGATGGTTTGCACTTATCACCACTTGGCTTCTGAATATTGACAAAAGCTTTGCCACCATATTGCCTTTTTTAGGATATGCCAAGTTAAGCCCACCAACATTATAAAAATCAGTCAGAAATACCTAAAGGTGCTGCTTCTCAATGCTAGTAGTTTAAATATAAAAAAAAATGTATTACCTGGAAGCACTCCTTACCCTAGAAAATTCACACACATATATGCAGTCACAGAAACATAGTTCAGAACCGTAGTAATCACTCTGGCTATTAAAGTCTACAGCACCTTTCATACATTTTTATCCCCCTCAGCTCTGAATAAAATATATGGAGGAGGTGTTTCAATGTTTTTAAAGCGCTAATACAATGCTATACTGGTCCAAAAACATGACTGAATTGAGCTGCTGCTTGCCCAACTAATCACAGGTGTGAACCCTCATCATATCCTTGTATAATAGTGGTACTAAAAATAGACACAGGAATGCTTAGAGGAGATGCATTAAACACGTTATAAAGCTAAACAAGGAGCAACATTAAACCATACAGCCCTGAAATCAAGTAAGTATCTAATCATACTGCCTATGCTGATAAAGCAATTTCAATGTCCATAACTGAAAAATCTGGCATGGTACAATTATCTCCACTAAAGCTACTGATGTGTTACAGTAAGACAAGCTAGCAGACCTGGGTGAATGGTCAGTTCGTACAAGACCAGTGTTATTGCAAAATATCAATGCTAATAATACATATAAGTGGAAACAAATGGGTGCCGCTGATGAAATTATATAGTATTCTCCATTCATAATGAATGCTCCTGCTATGCTGACTCAGCAGAAAGTACAGTTGTGTACCTACCATAAATGTAGATGTTCGAGTGTATTCACTGTTGCAGTCATTACTTTTGGGTTATCCTGCCGGCAGGCTACCCGCAGTCGGCCTGAATTCCAAAGTCTTGGTCCAGCGTCAGTTGCTGTCGCCTCTTCCCTGACGTCAGTGCGCCAGGGGTATAAAAGATGCAGTCAATGCCATTTTCTTCAGTTTTTCTTACCCCAGATGTCAGGTGCCCCCAAAAGGGTAGGCTAAAAATTATGCCAATAAACATGCATGCGCTAAGGTAATCATTTCCTTCATCTACAAGCAAATACACCACATAGGTTGTATAGAATAGAGAAGTACAGATAAGACCCAGCAAAAGAAAGGGGGATGGTGGGAGGGTAACCTGGACTGCAACAGTGAATATACTCGAACATCTACATTTATGGTAGGTACACAACTGTATTATGTTCATCGTGTTTCACTGTTGCAGTCATTACTCTTGGGTTGAATCCCAAAGCTGAGGATGGGTGGCTGGGGCTAAATAGGATTAGGAGAGGCTATGAGGCCCTGCAGAAGTGCAGTGGCAAAGCCTGCTCTGGATTTAGAGTAGAGAGGTAAGTGGTAGTGCTTTGTAAAGGCGTGCACCGAACTCCAAGTTGCAGCCTCTAAGATGTCTTTGGTTGGTACTCCTCTGAGGAAGGCTGCTGCTCTGGTTGAATGTGGCCTAATGTCCTTAGGCACTGATTTGCCATGTTGTGAATAGCAGAAACAAATGCAATGGCCTATCCATTTTGAAATAGTCTGTTTTGAGATAGCCTTTTCTTGTGATCCTGCCGCATATGCCACTAAAAGTTGCTCAGTCTTTCTGAAAGCTTTAATTCTGTCCAAGCAGAAGCATAGCTGTCTGTGTATGTCCAAAGAATGCAGAAGTCTCTCACCCTTGTTCTGTGGGTTTGGATAAAAGGTAGGCAAGTGAATGGTTTGGTTAAGGGCCACAATGGATACCACCTTAGGAATAAATGTCGGGTTTGTCCTCACAGAAACCCTCTCTGGATGGAAAATGATAAAAGGTTCCACAGCCATGAGTAACTGTAACTCCGAGACTCGTCTTGCAGAGGTTATTGCTAGAAGCAGTGCTGTTTTCCAGGATAAGAATTTTATATCAGCTGTTGAGGCTGGCTCAAAAGGAGGTAGTGTGAGTTTTTCTAAGACATAATTGAGGTCCCATGCAGGTATTGGTGCTCTCCTTGGAGGTCTTATGTTTTTGGCCCCTCTGAGGTACTGCCTTATTAAAGAATGAGAAATGATAGGTGGTTCCGTATTGTAATGGGCTGAAATGGCAGAGGCATGGATCTTAATTGATGAAAAGGATAGGCCTCTGTCCAGCAACTCAGTTAAGTATTGTGAAATCTGAGGAATGTTTGGAACAAACATGTCAATTCCTTGTGCCTGGCTCCAAGCACAGAATCTCTTCCATTTTTCTGCATACGATTTTCTGGTACTAGGCCTCATGGCCTCCAAAATAACATCCATCACAGCTTTAGAGAGAGAGGAGTGTTCTGAATGGCTACATTATCCGCCATGCTGCCAGATTTTAGGTCCTGAGTTGGCTATGCAGGATCTGATTGTTTTGTTGGGTCAATAAGTGAGGAATTTGAGGCAATGTCCAGGCTGGACCTTGAGACAAGTTCTTTAGGATTGGGTACCAGTGCTGGCATGGCCAGTTTTGGGCAATCAGTATCATGTTTGGCTTCTCTTGTCTGACCTTTAGGAGTACCTTGGGGAGGAGAGGCAGTGGAGGAAAGGCATATACTGTTAGGTTTTTCCAGCTGAAGGATAAATCATCCATTTTCCATGCTTGCTTGTGATAAGTCCTTGTGCAGAATCTCTGTAGTTGGCAGTTGTGAGGGGAGGCAAATAGATCCATGTCTGGGCATCCCCATTTCCTTGTTATCATGCTGAAGACTTGTGGATCCAGTTTCCACTTGTGGGGATCCATGAGGTTTCTGCTTAGTTCGTCTGCCAGAGTATTTATCTTTCCTGGCAGGAATTGTGCTTGCAGGTGAACTTGATAAGTCAATGCTGTGTCCCACAATGTCATGGCTTCTCTGCAGAGGGGGTAGGAATGTGTGCCTCCCTGCTTGTTTATGTACCACATGACTGTAGTATTGTCCGTCTTTATCAGTAATTGTCCTGGATGAAGTAGATCCTTGAAAGTTGTCAGGGCATTTGAAACAGCTAGCATCTCTTTTTGATTGATATGAAGATGCATCTGGCTTGTGGGCCATGTGCCCTGAATACATTTTTCTGCCATGTGGGCCCCCCAGGCATAATCTGATGCATCCGTTGTTAGTGTCTGCCTGGCTGTGGGTAAAGTGAATGGCTGTCCCTTGTTGTGGTGACAGGCCTGTGCCCACCATCAAAACTCCTGTTGCAGGCAGGGAATGAGGGTAATTAATGTTTCCAGGCTGTGGCAATGTTGAGTCCAAACACTTTTTAGATACCATTGTAGTTTCCTCATATGCAGTCCGGAATATGGAATTAGCAGAATGCAGGATGCCATGAAGCCCAAAGCCTGCAGAATTTTTCTTGCAGATAACTGGGTCTTTGTTGCCAACATTTTGAAGTAAGAAGTCAGTTGCCTTTGTTTGTCTGGTGTGAGATAAGTCATCTGGGTAGTTGTATTTAAGCTTGCACCCAGGAATATTATCTCTTGAGAGGGTACTAGTTTTGATTTCTTTTTGTTTACTGTGTACCCTAGGTAAATTAGTAATATTTTTACAAACGCCAGATGCTTTAGTAGAATGTCCTTGTTCTCTGCTTGAATAAGGCAATCGTCCAAGTAAGGATATATTTGAATTCCTCTTTGTCTGCAAAATGCAATTACTGGTGCCAGGCGTTTTGTGAAGACCCTGGGCGCAGTAGATAAGCCAAAGGGCAGTGCAGAGAATTGGTAGTGCATTAAGCCAGCTATGAATCTGAGGTATCTTCTGCAAGATTGTCTGATTGGGACATGCAGGTATGCCTCTTTTAGGTCCAAAGTTACAAGCCAAGCCTTCTTGCCCAGCATGGGCAGAAGCTGCTGCAGAGTCAACATTTTGAATTTTAGAACGTCCAGAAATGTGTTTAGAATAGACAGGTCCAGTATTGGTCTCCAGGCTTTGTCCATTCTGGGTACCAAGAAAAGTCTTGAGTAAAATCCTTGTCCCTGCACTTGCTGTGGTACTCGCTGAATGCCCCTCATGTCCATGAGGGATGAAACTTGCTTTTGTGCCTCTGCCCATTGATTGTGTGGCAGGTCTGGCATACCTTTTGCCCTTGGCAGGGTGTGAAAGTGGAACCTGTAGCCCTGAGACACTATATTCAAGACCCTGGTCCTGGGTGATCATGTGCCAGTTTTGTGAAACAAGTGCTAGTTTTCCACCTAAGGGGGCTGCCAAAAGATAAGTGCTTGGTGCTGGCAGAGGAAAGTCATTGGGACTGTTTCCTGTATGGCTGTGATTTGTCTTCTCCACTTTTGGAGGTAGAAGCACCCCATTGTTTAGGCCTGTATGAGCCTTGGGGCTGGGATCTGCCTCTTTGTGGCCTGTCTGACACTGGAAAGGACCAATTCTTTGTGGGCCAGGTCCTGCTAAATCTGGGTGGCTGCACCTGTAAGAAATCCTTAACTGTCTGCATAGATTTTGCTTTGTCCATCATTTTCTTCAACACCTCTTCTGCTTTAACACCAAACAAAGTATCATACTGTAATGGAGCATCTAATAATTTTGCTTTAACATGATCAAGCAGATTCTGTTCCTTTAACCAAGCATGCCTCCTAATGTCAGAACCCGTAACGGCGGCCCTGCAAGAGGCCTCCAGAGAATCAAAACCACATTGCAAAGTATGCCTTCCCACTTGTTCAGCTGCATGCAATAAATCCTGCATTTCCTTGTTTTCTGCACATTCAGAATTTTTTAATATTTTCTGTTTAAGCAGTGACATTAAGTATTACTGATATTCAAGCATATGAAACTGACAATTTAAAGCCCTCACAGCCAAGGTAGCAGAAGTGTAAACCTTTTTCCCCCATCTGTCCAGTGTCCTTGAATCCCTATCAGAGGGGATAGGTTTTTTTGCAGTGGAAGCCTTGACCCCTTTGGGACCCTGAGAAATAATTTCTTGGTCAGCAGCAGGGTTTTTATAAAGACATTTATGTGAATCTGGAACCCTGTAGTATCTGTCTGGCTTAACAGTTGCAGGGGTAAAGAGTCAGGAGACAGGCCGGACTCTGAAAATACATCTACAATGTCTAAAACAGGGGGGAATAGCAAGAGGCCTGTGCTGAGGTAGTAAAATAAAGTCTCTCAGCCTTTTCTTAGATTCTGAGTAGTCTTGGCTCTCCCAGTGGAAGTGCTCCCTCATGGTATGCAGGGTTTCCCCAAAAGAATAATCCTCAGGAGGAGAGGCTGAAGGGATAGATTCTTCAGCAGTAGAATCCTCATAGGGAGGAAGAGAGTATTCCTGTTCAGAAGAGGAGTCAGAGGAAATGGAAACCTGATCTGAAGATTCATATTCTGTCTCTTGCCTAGGCCTCTTATCAGGAGGGGGATGGGAACCCCGATCAAAGTAATTAGATCTTCGGCCATTTTGAGCATCTGTTTTTTAGGCATGGAGGCCTGTCCATGGACTTGCTGCACTTGTTTCTTTGTCTTTAGTGGTGCTTTAGTCTTTGCCTTTGAAGCTGTAGTCGGTTTTACATATAACTGTGTAGGCCTGAAAACACCCTCAGAAGCCGATGCCTGCTCAGCGGGTCCAGACCCATCTGAGGGAATATTTTCCAAGTGTCCAATACCTTGAGTTTCCAGTGGCCTAGTCTGCTCCACGTGGGAGTTGGAAGCGGCTCTGAGGTAGTGGGTGTCAGGGGCTGCTAAAGCACCTCACTAAGAACTGGCGAACCGGCGACTGGCTTAGAAGAAGCCTTGTCATCAGTTTTGGACCTCGGATGCCTGTCCTTTTCCTTTTCCTTGCGTTTCTTGTGAATTGCGGTAGTCAGATGGCTATGTGACGACATTGTGTAATTAAATCTTCAGCCAAAGTAATGAAATGCAAAATCGTACCGACGCTTAGTAGTGCATTGGTTAAATCTAGCACAAAACCTGCAATTAGCAACATCGTGATCAGGGCCTAGGCAAGGAATACAATAAGAATGTAAGTCCTTATGAGGTATTTGCTTCCCACAAGAAATACAATTATTAACTTTTTCTGACATTGGTCTGGAGCAAGAAAAAAGTTTCCCCAACGGGGTACTTAGCTTTAAATGAAGACTTTGGATCTGAAATTCGAACACGAAAATCTCAGGAGTTGGCCGACCTGCACTTGTAAACTGCTTCTGCTTCGGGCACCGCGCAGCAAGAAAGACTGGAGAAAATGGCGTCTGCTGCATCTTTTATACCCCTGGCGCACTGACGTCAGGGAAGAGGTGACAGCAACCGACGCCAGACCAAGACTTTGGAATTCAGGCCGACTGCGGGTAGTCTGCCAGCAGGATAACCCAAGAGTAATGACTGCAACAGTGAAACACTATGAACATCCCCTTCCGGATCTCGGCGGTTTCAGTTAGAACAGTTTCAGACCTACACCAACATTACACTTCATCGGATTTTTAAATAGAAGTGTTATGTGTTACAATACCAAGAACAGCTCACAGAGCTAAAATATCTACAGCAGTACCTAACTTGGTTCAGAATATACCATGAAAGAGAAACTTTCTTCAGGGTGAGGGGGCTTTTCAAAAATGTAGATGATATCGGCACACGCAAACATAGCCCACAGCATACACAGCAAAACAAGGGCATGTAAACATGACACTTGCCGACAAGAGAACGTCACAATTGCAGTCCAACTCGCTCTAACCTTTAAAACAGCTGCATGAAACATTAACGTGCAGCAGAAAAAAATATATATATATAAACAAGCACAGCACACACAGACGCCAAAATAAGCATTAATAACATGCTAAAATTAGAAAAAACAAACTAGCAGCAGTAGTGATAAATATACAAGCTATCACTATAAACCAACACTTGCATAAAAAAAAAAAGAAGAGACAGCTTATTCTGAGTATCAGTAACGAAGATAAACGCAGATAATACTCACCAAGCCGAATTCAGCATGCAGCATGGGACTTGACTAAAACAGAAGGCAGCATTCACACACAGGAACACAACGACTAGATAATTAACCGAGAACCAGCAGTATCAAATAAAATGTATAACCATAATACAATAATAATATACAAAATACATATAATTATATATCAGCAGCAAGCAAATACAACAGAAGGCTAATCTAGATAGTCAGCAGCAGCATACACTAGTGAACCATGTGGCACCCTCAAACAGAAGCATAAACTATATCAGGCAGCAGAAAATAGGGCTAGAAGTGCATTCAAACAGGGGCTCTGTGTAGAATTACATTTTTAATTCACTAGGAAGACTTATTTTACTAATGAAGCAAAAAATGCAGACGAAAATGCAGGCAATCCAAACTTTTCAGTAGTCCCTCAAGCAAATGCAGTCGACAGGATACACGTACAATGAAAAGGAGTTCCACACACCACATGGATTTTAAGAGGTTGAGTGGGCTGGGTAAGGCAGGTCTGATATCACAATGTGGGAGGAACACTGGCTCTTCTATACAGCATGCAAATCAGGCGGGGATTACATCACTTTGGGGGAGGAAACATCCCGATAGCTAGAGCAAGAGCAGATGGCAGATGTGACATCATAATTTCAGAGCCAGCTACAGGTTTTTCAAGTTGGTTTGCAAAGTGAAACAAAAGCAGTATAGAAAGCTAGGAAGCAGAACAGGGAAAACAGTTGAGTGGGTTATTTTTTAAAGCTGCAAGGGTGATTTTTTTAAGCTTTATCAAAGAACAGGGACTAAAAGAGTCAGCAGGTTGGGGAATCTGCTTTAATATCCTGTTGTTTTAACATCTGATGTAAGAAATAAACTGTTTGTCATTTCTTAGAAAAATTATGAATATCCAATTAAAATTAAGTGACGTCTTTGTAATAATCAGAAATTTTTTAGTTATTAATCTGTTACAACTTTCAGCAAAGATCAAAGGTTCAGATTGCTAGTTAAGTGTTCTTTCAAACTGACAAGTTCTGGAATAATTCTTCCCTATTTGCAAATATGAAAATAGAATTACTGTTGTTTGTTAGAAAAAATAAAAGTGTCATCAGCTTTTCTTATACTGTCAGAGTGTTGTTTCTTAGCATTATCATTTCCACAAAACTACCTATGACTATTTTGGTGACATTAGTTAACACAACCGAATCACCTAGAGCCAATTTTTACATAGTTGAGTGGTTAGCCCTGGCATGGAGTGCAGTCTATGATTTGTTTTCTCCTATCTTGAGGATACGGCACACAACAGTTAATGCCCAAAGTGGTTGACAACTCTTCCCCCTTATAGGCACCATCTATAGTCTGTGCTGCTGTCTAGAATTCAATTATTGGTTAGGTTTTGAGGTGGAAACACTCGGCATGATTTTTTTTTGGGGGGGGTTAAGTTGGAAGGAGCCCCACAGAGACGCAGGAAGAACAAGCAAACTCCATACAGGCAATTGGTGGGAAGTCAGGACTGAACGTTGTATCTTGTGCATGGAAAGCGAAGACCTTAACCATTATGACAACTGGTGCTGTCATATTTATATACAGCATGCCTCTTCACCCCCTACCTCCCCAAAAGATAGTCATCTTTTCTGTACCCTTCTGATGTCAGATTGAGAAAAACCTGAAAAAACAAATGTATTTCCTGTCAGACATATAAAAACAGCAGCTTATTCAGTCTCTTTCCAAAAACAGCCATATGTATAGGCTTCAGATGTTTGATTGTGAGTAAAATGAAAACAATAATAATACTTATAATAATGTTCACAACTTGCTACTTTGATAAGGTGTAAGTGCTCCTGTACAAGCTAAAGTGACCTGCAAGTACCTCGGTGAAGTTTGTAAGGAAAGTTAAAGAAATAATGACCACACTGTATCCAGCCCAATACAAGATATAGTGACCTCTGAGGTTTGGGAAAAATATTATAGGAATAATGACATTGTCTCCAACCCCACACACAAGTGCAACGACCATCTGTGTACACCTATTTGCTGGTTTGAAACTAGGAGAAATTCAGTGGTGAGGCAATTACTAAGCCCATGTTGAGTTGCACTTATATAGCCTTGGTGTGTAGGGGCCACCAGGTCCCAGAAGATCTGAAGGTCTGGGTATTCTATGATGCATTTATCCCCATATTTTGTGGGTTTTTTTATTTGAGATGTGACTGTTAAATTGAGCAAATATCCCCTACCAAAATATCATCCAATTAATCCCTACCAAAAAGTTATAGCCCCTACCATGTACAACTTGCACGTCTGATTGTGATAAAAGAGGATGACCATGTAATGCATTTCACCTTTGTTCCAAACAGACAGTTGTCACACATTAAAATATTACACATTGCTTCACATAATCACATTAATCCTGCAAAGCCAAAATAATGGATGGACAAGGACCTAAAACAGGGACAGATTTTAAATATTTTTCTTATAAACTTAGAAAGATTATAGAATTAAAGGTATCGCATTAACATGCATTTTCTAAGGGATAAGGTCTGAAACTCATATGTCTTTCATTATTTAGTGACTTCCATTCCAAATTATTTAACAGAAAACTACAATTTTTATGGGGAACAAAGCAAAAATATCAGGCAAAAATCTGGGCATTCTGTGAAAATCTGGACAGTGAAGGGGTGTGTAAGCAAACAGCAGCAGGCAGCTAGTCATTTCCCTCCAAGGAAGAAAGCCACAGCAATTATGCCTAGTCTGTCCTTGCATATGAGGAGCCTAGTCAAGCAGTCAGTTGTCCTTCTCACAAATGCACAGTAGCCATGCAAAGCCAGATAGTGACTGTTTTAACTTAGAAAATTTACAAGAGATTCAGGTAGTTTCATTCTGCCAGCCCCAATCTCAACACATCAGTTATAGCCATGATGTGTGATGTAATATTATTTCACCTCCACAGTCCACACAAACAGGTTACAACACATTACAGTATTCCAATCCAACTTGCTCCATATAAATTACAATGCTAGAGAATTATTGCCCAAAATATCTAGTTGATCAGTCACAACATCCCTGAAAAAAGTACGCTTGTCTCACATCAACAGCACAAACAGAGCAAAAAGCTAGACATATTTCCAAGAATATCTGCTTGATCACTGCCAGAAATACTGTGAAAATAGCAATAACACGTTATCTTATCATCACACCAGTCCTGTCATCTCAGCTGTCCACAAAAAGGCAGAAATTGTGTCAAAAAAGTATCTGGCTGATCACTGCCAATGTTATTTATAGTAACACTAACTCACCTTGTCATTCCTCAAGTTCTGTTTTGAGAATCTCCCTGATTTTATTTCAGATATAAAAACACTTCATTGAGATGTGCCCTTCATGCCTACATTTGAATGTTGTGAGGTCAAAACTTCCGTGACCTTGCAATGTTGACTGAGTTATGTGTAGTCAGGTATAACACTGCCCCCTGGATCAACAGATGTTCTACAGGTGCATTTTCTTTTTCTTTTGTGGCATTGTATTTAGTTAATTAGTTATTTATATAGAGCAAAGAAACATTGCTCTAAAAATAAATAAACAGGGAAACAGCACACCTGCAAGAATGGCGAGCGTGGCAGAGTAGGCAGTCACTTAGTTTGCCTATGCATAAGGCCAGCTCTGATGCAAGGGCCCTGAGCAGATGCCTGTATTTTGCTTCTGTGGATCTAGCAGCTACTGTACCCACTATTCTGAAATCATGCTATGAGTATGATTCACAGCTACCATTTTACTCCTCAGGAATGTGGCACCATTTTCTGAGGATATTTGCATGGCCAAAGCTACCTCTGGAAGTGTCCACTGGAGAATACCTGCATAGTATGTGAAGGAGAGCAAGATCAGTTATTGGGCCCCTGTTGTGGTGCTTTCTGCAAATCTTATGTTGAGTATTATCTGGATGAGGTGTTGATCTCAACTTAGAGCATGGCCAGCACAGTAGAACAGTGCAGGCATGACCATGTCAATCTGCATTGTTATTACAGTGATGGTCTCCTCATACATATGGAGACCATCGCTGTTATTACAGCGATGGTCTCCATATGTATGAGGCACAGGTTAGATCAAAACACCCTGAGTAGTACTGCAAGTGGACTGCATTTTAATTGTTTTGGTATGTGTGAGGAACTCCTCTTACTACTGGCAGGCCTGTGTCTCACTCTGCGTACCAGTGCTGTGTGGACTACTGTCTTGTGCGTCTGTGTTAGTTGTATGTTTTGGTGGCATGCAGTTTAAATTGCAAACAGCATTTCTTGTGATTTCTATATAGCTGTGTCATGTTATGGGGTTATGCTGCCATGGCACTGTGCCTTTACCATATTTGGTATGTCCCGGTGTGTACCAGAACTATATTTATGAGTAATTATATTAATATAAGCACAGGGGACAGAAATCTGCCTGATGTCTGGGACACAGCCCTTTGAACATACATGCGGGAATGAAAGTTGTCATTGTTCTACTATTTTATTTTACACGTCACACAATTTGTCTTTGTCTTTTGTTTTTCAACACAAGTAGAACAGCACATGAATTATGCTGCCTATAGCAGGATGGAGGAGAGACTATTGGTTAAGCAGAGTTGGTTGAATTGACTGATACTAACCTGAGTTTTAATTATATTCAGTGCAATAGCAGCAGCAATTCACTTATTGCATACCTCACACTGTATCTCTTCCCTGTAGGTCAGGGTGATAGATATATTCAGCAGGCAGAGCCACCACAGCCTGCCCCTCCTGAGGGTGCAAGTAAGAAGTGTGAAGGTGATGTGCCTGGTTGTGCTTTACCTGAGGGATTCCTGGCCCATCACTGATAGTTAGCCTAGCATCATTGCCTAAGGTGACCCAGACACATCTGGAGAAGGTGGAGGAGCTACAGTGGACAGAGCAGTGGGCAAGTCCATGGACCAGATGAGCAGTCTTCTGGATACTGCCTAAATATTGACTTACCGGATCAGATCCAAGCATTGAGACATCAGATGAGTTGGTATCTCACAGCACTGGCCACCTTGATCTATCATCTGGTTATAGATCTCAGTAAAATCCCACTGGACCAGTGAAGCAGATAATAGACTGCTACTTGTACCCCGTCATATCCCTATCCTAGAGTGACCACTCCATCTTGCGTCATGCCCCATGCTCTCTGCACTGTCCCGCCCTTCTGATACCATTTTTCTTTTCTCTATTCATCTCTGTCATTGTCATGTTTCCCCACCTTATTCGGTGCACATCTGCATTGGTTTGTGTGGGCTGCTGTGTGTATCTTTGTGACCCTGCACACTGAGCTGCACCTCTTTTCTTTCTTTCTTTTTATTCACCCTTATCATCTTCCCTTTTCATTACTGAAAGAAAAAGGGGACCCTATCCCCAGAAAAAAAACGTTGCCTTTCCCCATCCTATACACTTCTATAAGTTATCTTGTGTGCCATATGCTTGCTACATTCTCCATTTCTTATATTCGTATGTACCTATTGCCTTCCCTTTTATGTATCTGAAAAATGTCCATATATGTGGACATCACATGACTGTAGTTGCAAATGCTGTATGACTGCTTTGTGCCATCCTGCTGAGGAACATGCTAACAGACAAGACAGACAGAGACACACTCACGCAAACAGCACAACCTCTATAGGTATTGCTTTTTATTTTTGCATGATGCAGCAGTCTATGAATTCACATGTTCAGTGCTCTTGAAGTTTTCACAGAGGTATGCAATAACTCTATAGATTCTATCCGACACTTCTGTTATGCATTTCACTACACAGACATGTTCATTTGGATATTTGTTGTGCTGTTCATTTAAGCACCCTGGATCATAGCTGCCCATCTCACCTAGGATATTTAATTGCTGTCCACATAAACACACAATGCTGCTAAGCCTTCCAAGCCTTGAACATGAATACATCACACCCTTACGAATCCCAGTAATTATTTTGTAGATAACAGGATTTCACAGGTTTTGTTCTGCCTGTTTTAGATTGGAAGAAATGGGTTATATGGACAGCCCACTTAAATGGATAAAAAATATAAAACAAATAAATAAGATAGATAGACAGATAGACATAGATAGATAGATAGATAGATAGATAGATAGATAGATAGATAGATAGATAGATTAGATTAGATAGATAGATAGATAGATAGATAGATAGATAGATAGATAGATAGATAGATGGACAGACAGGCAGAGAGACTAGATAAATAAGCAGATAGGTGGATAGATGGGAACTGTATCAAAACATGGCTCCAGTCTAAAGTACATAGTTCTTCTTCTTTTCCTGGTTAGGGGTCACCACAGTGGATCACCTTTCCACTCATGATTGGCAGTGGAGTTTTATGATGTTGAGTTGCCAGTCCAGTACCCAACCTTCCACAGAAGGCACGCACTCACACCTAGGGCCAATTTAGAGTGTCCATTCCACCTACAGCATGTCTTTGGGAGGAAACCGGAGCACCTGGAGGAAACCCACACTACCACAGGGAGGACATGCAGACTCTGCACAGAAGGCACTCCAGCTGAGGATTGAACCAGAGAACCTCTTGCTGTGAGGCAGAAATGCTAACCGCTGCACCACCGTGGCCACCCTAGTTGAAACTACATAGTTAATTAGGAAATAATTTAATGGTTAGAAGTAAAAGAAGTAAGTGCTTCACCACATATCTGATGTTTATGTGTAGAATGGATTACAAAAGTAGCTACTGTAAGCTAGATGAATAACTGAAAGAACAATAAGTTTATCTATTATGCCTGATAGTTTGTTAAAGAATGATTATCTGAGAGCAAATTTGCCCTGAAAAGTGACACGTCAGTTTTTCAGTTAAATCCAGAAACTATGTTTTTTAAGCCAATATCAATGGAATTAGACCAGTGAATGAGGACATAAATTAATAATATGCATTCTATGCTTTCGATACCATCCACATAAAATGATTTCCAGTTAACCATATAGGATGATATCAGTAATATTTGTCAAAGCAGTCGTCAATAAATATATTCATTCATTAGTGGTAAGTCTCCACCTGATTTTATTGCAGGCCTTGGATTCCAGAATGAATAATAAAACATATCTATATACAAGTCACCAGTGACTCAGTAACTCCTGAAATGTTTGGCTAATAATACAAGGTCTGTGTCTTAGCTATATTAAATTTGTTCTGGTGATATATTGCACAGTGTAGGAACCACACATTATGTGCATGTTCTGGTCTATATTTTATGTTAAGTTAACATTTCACACTGAACATTACAATTACTAAAGTAAAGTGATGAAGAAAATGTTTAATTTGCAGAAAGCACACTATTAAGCGTTTTTACCTTTACAGTATACTTGTACACTGCCTATAAGTACTCAAAATGCATATTAGCCCAGGAATAACATATCTGAAGTAGTTTCACATATATTAAATGTTTTTGCTTTTCTAGGAAAATGGAAGCTGTATGGTATAGCTTTGACTAGCTTAAAATGAAGCATGCCTTCTGGAGATCATGGAAACT
>NC_056743.1:1732881615-1732924115 GCF_019279795.1 Protopterus annectens
ATTACATAGTTCATTTAAGTCCTGCCACCTTTTAGACCTGATTCCTCCCTTGTATGTATTGCTCCCACAATTCCCGTGTTTTTCCAACCCTTTTCTAAAGATCTCAATTCCAGTTGTTTTATCTCTGTAACTATGTTCACTACTTCCAGTGTAGTTGGTTTGGATTTTGACTTCCATTTTCTAGTAATTGCTTTTTTGGCAGCCACCATTATTGGATACAGCAAGGCCTTACTATGTCTAAGCAATTCAGATTCTATTTCATATCTCAGAAAAATCATCACACAGGGAATCCTTAAAGTCCACCAACTCACAGCACTCCCAGAAAATATGTTCCCAATGACCTCTTTCTTCCCTTTCACACCTCCAGCATTTAGTGCCCTCCCAGATAAAGTCCTTCCACTCTTTATTAATTGCTACCCACAACTTCTCCTCTGGTTGATAAAAATATGCCTGACCTGTGTATAAGACTAGAGGGACTAAAACATTTTAACTGCTTGTATCTTACTATTCATATCCATATAACAAAGCTTCCATTTTCTCCGTTATTTTTTTTGTATTATCTTTTGTTTAGTCTCTTCCCACATATCCCTAGCTGCCACAGTACAAGGCGTCCTCTTCCCCCTTTATTATTTGCATTATGTTTAGAACCATTGGCAAAGAAAACAAGGGACTTACTATTTAATGTTTAACCTCAGAATGGGAAACATTGCCTAGTCTCTGAAATGTCTCATCTGAACCAACATATTCATCCTGTGAGTCTGAATCAGTTTCCCTTCCTGTCATCTCTGCAGCGTTTTCTACTTATTTTGTTTTTGCTGGTTATCTTTGCTACCAGTTCACTAGTGGTTTCATAGTGTTCTTGATTCTGAGGCTGATGTAAACTTAAAGCTGTCCTTGAGGTGAGATTACCAAGTTTGGATCTCTGCTATGCATCTGAAGTCCCACCATTGTCCAGATTTGAACTCTGTCACCTTTGCAATAGCTGATCTTTTGCAGTCTTTTACCTTTGCTCACTCACATTCCATTTCCTTATCCTCCTATAAGATTATATATTCCAGTCCTCTCGGTATTCAACATCCGTTTTCATTAACTGATGCTTTAGGAATCACTGTCTTTCTATCAAGTATACAAATCTGATCATAGCTGTCCCAGGTTGTTACCAGTAATGTTGAAGGATATTGTAATGACTGGAAAAATCTCTAGCTGTTAATTGTCTCTTTAGAATTTTGCATCCTTTTATTTTTCATAAAAATGAGGTGAATAATCTTTCAAAAACTTATTAGAGTTTTGCTGCTACAAAACATCCTTTCTTTTCTAACTTTTCTTCACTATCCATTACTTGGAGCAAATGGAAGATGTACCAATAAACAAATACCTCAGTGATTTGGTATCAGAATTATGCCTACCCAGTCTATCTGCTCTGATTATTTCTTATTGAAAGATGATGCAATATGCTTGCAATTCGGATTGTTTTGGTGTGGTTTGTTTTCAATTATATAAATGTATGACTGCCTGTGTTGTAAGTGATGGTTTAATAAAGGTGTTTCTTGCTTAAAAAAGGCAGAAATTGAATAATGTATGTAATGTTGCTTAGGTTATATGATATATATCAATATATGTAAAGCATAATAATTGTAAAGTGAACTTAATACAATTTGATTACTTTTATATAACTGTAAATCTGCCTATGTCACAAGTGATAATGTAATAAAGGTTTTTAAAAATAAATATTTGATTATGAATAAATGCATACATACGTAAATAAATAAAAGAATGAATGAATAAATAAATACATAAATAAATGAAAGTGTGAACCAGGACAGACCACTGTGTATCAATTTTCAGTGTAGCAATTTCTCACAGGACTATCTAGTTGGTAAGTGCCAGCAATATACATAGAATAAATGCTGACATATGCTCACTATCTGCATGTAGCCCATCTCTCCTCAACAAAGAAAAAAGTTTTATTCTGTTTTGTAATTTATGTTATTTTCCACCTTGAACTTTGGAATGTGACCCATGTGTACAATCCTAAAACCATGATAGAAATATAACAACACTATCCAGATGTTTTGGGTGAAAAAAAAAAATATTTTCTCACTGGATGTGGCTGAAGGGTACTCAGTACTCTTTCAGACTGCCAGCAAGATGTTTGCAGTATGTGCTATGTTTCATAACATGCTCATATATAAATATAAATGACATCCTAACTCTTTGGCTGTGTTATACCATCTGTCAGGCACTGTAACAGCATCAAAAGGCTACAGTAGTTGTCAGGAATCCACTCCACAGGTAGTCACAGACACAATACTCTGAAGTGCTGCCAGGGCAGAAGGATCTGATCAACAACTATAAGCTGTCATGTTCATAAAGTGATGGTGTTGCAGAGTAAACATGGCACATGCAGTGTTCCTATAAGGCTATGTTGATCAATATGTGGTCTGCATCAACAATGCATCACACATCACTTTATCACAACACATGAGGGTGGGCTTTATGGACCACCATCATCATATGGATGGGGGCACAGAGCACAGTAACACAAGACTGTCAACACAAATGGTGTCAATAATGATTTCCTATTGTGACAAGGCTGTAGTGTCACTTCATGACTTTGACCTGTTGTCACTCTGACAATAAGGCAGGGCACAGGACTTCACATGGAAGGACAGTGTGACATAAGGAGGTACTGCCAGCACAGCTAGCTGGAATTTTGTAAATAATTATATGTCATTGGTGAATATCAAAATGATTTATACGAGATGCTTGTGTTACAAATGTATTAGAACTGTATGTCATGTATATATCAAACTTTTGTACAGATGTGTGTGTTGAAAAGGTATTTCTAAAGTGCTGTGTTTGAAATGTAACCACAGTGTGCCTACTGCAGAGAACAGAAATGTACATGTATTATTGTAATTGTTTAAATGTATCTTTTTTAACACAGGAAACTGGAGGGTTAAACTCAGTCCAGCAAATTTTAGAAAAATATCTGAAATTAAATCACTTTATAGGCTAGACCAGAAAAAGGCTCTTGGAGAGGTTTCATTGCAACTGGAGACACAAAGTCTGTACTAGGAAGCTTTCTGTATTGTCTTTGGGGTAAACTAATCACTATTCTGAAAGCACGGAGAATGCAATTCTTTTATGACTTCCAGCACCTGACAAAAATCAGAGCAAAAGCCCTTGTTAGTGTATTTTTACAGGTAGGTGCTAAGTCCTACCAGCTTCCAGCAATAGGGGGAGTTTGCCTGGGAACTAGAAGTCAGATGACCAAAAGTGGTGGCATTCTGCAAGCTATCCCAGCAGTAATATATTAGATATTATTTTGAGAAGTCTGTTAGTGAGACAGAACATTCTGTATTCTGTTTTGGACCTGACAAGAAGAAGAACCATTCACCACATCATCTGCCTTGCTTTGTTAATATATTTACTAGGGAATAGTATAATTCTCTTAGATTTGGTCAGGAATAAGGTGAAGCTTAGTTTAGATATTATTTTTCTTTATTTGTTTGAGACTGTCCTTCAATATTGTTTTAAGTATTTTCTGTGGTTTTGAACTCTGATGTCACTGCGAATATATACTTAGTATTTTCTCATTCTTTTATTGTTTATTATTAAATATATTTAAACCTTTCATTATGGCTGGTCTTTTTAGAGAAATTTAAGTTTTGGGAGTACTTGCATATTTATTTGGTGACACTGCGTGGCCACACCTAACAGCCTTGCTCTTGGTCAAACTACAGCAGTAAGATTGGATACCCTTTGTTAAGGACCTTATAGTAGCTGTCAGGGGGTCCTGGTGGCAGTGGTAACTACCTTATAGTCTGGGCAAGAGGGTGTATAGCAAGCAGACTGTGACAGCCTTTCCCAGGTCATTGTGTGTGTGTGTGTGTGTGTGTGTGTGTGTGTGTGTGTGTGTGTGTGTGTGTGTGTGTGTGTGTGTGTGTGTGCGTGCGTGTGTGCGTGCGCGTGTGTGCATGTGTGCGTGTGTGCATGTGTGCGTGTGTGTGTGTGTGTGTGTGTGTGTGTGTGTGTGTGTGTGTGTGTGTGTGTGTGTGCAAATCAAAATCACCAAGAGTGTGTGTGTCAGCTACTTGGGCAGGGACAAGAAGCACTGGTTGGACAGAGAGGGTGTTGGAGGACTTGGCTTAGAAACCTGGCTATGGACTCAACTCCCTAGCTGTGCCAGTGGGTAGTCTAATTGGGGATATGGAGAAAGAGGAACCAGCCCCAGACTGATTGTGGCTTCTGTGTGGTCTTAAGGGAATTTGCACTTGACACAGAATGCTGAATCTGGAAATAATGTTTGTGTGTACTGTTATCTTCCCAGTGGACATCACCCACAGATACCAGTGCTGAGGATTGAGGCTGATTGATTACTGGCCCAGAGGTGGGATATCCACGTCACATTGGTTGGCAGTGCTGAGTTGTCACAGACAGTGTGGTTATTTATAACCCCTCCATTGCAGACGGCATGGCAGCACTATGTGTCTAGATGACATCCCTGCTCATCTGCTACTTTATCCCAAATATAGCACACATGTCACAGGAAAAGAGAGGGTTATGCATGTGCTACCCCTGCGTTGCTGGTCTATTGTGGGTATGCCCATTGAAGAAGCTTTGAACAACTCCGAAGCAGCTATTTTAGACAAATGGGAGCATTTCCAAGAATTTCAGCCATAGGAGGTCAATATTCCATAGGTACGGTCTGCACACAGTTAGTACAGATGAATGAGTTTGTCTGTATATGTACCTTCTGTGGATGGTATCTGCTAATTCCACAGATAAATAGACATGAGATTCATTGTGTTCTCTGACTTTGTCTCATATCCATGTGTGTTAGTATCATCAGCCAATTATCCAGCTTCAGTCATTTCTGCCTGTTGCAGCCCTACCACGAACTGCGAATAAAGAACACCATTCTGAACATATTAACATATGGTACTAGGATATCCATGTAACATGCAAAACAAAGGTGGAAATGCAATAAATTCTTTGTTAATCAATTTTAACCTGTCTAGCAGTTGCACCCTGGTACACTACTGATATGCCTGTGGAAAAGAAAATGTGCAGTATACCTGCTTTGTTAGGATACACACTCAGTATGCATAATAACTATATATGCAAACCTCATCACCCAATGGGACTTGGGTTTGAATGGGTCAGCACAACACCTATATGCATGCCATTGCTGGATATAAATGTTGTTCTATAGCTTCCTCCCAGTGATATAAGAACTTCCTCCACATCTTTCAGTCTTGTGGAAATTAGGATCAGCTGCCATGCCATATCTGTCAGATGCTATAGGTTCATGGTTAAGTACTAGGTAATCATTCCTAGCCACTAAGCCCTATTCACAATTTCTCACTAGCCTGAAGGAGGGCAAGGCAAGACAGACTGAGATAGAATTTGAGGCTGCTCATACAATTATCTAGATTTATCTTGAAGATGACAAGGGTACAACTCTACTTGACATGTTGGGATATGAATCTATCAAGCCAATGACTCTGCTAATGAAGATTTAGCCCCTTTAATCAAGTATTTGACGTACCATTAGTTCTGCAAAGGAATAGGAGATTAAATAGAGTTGGATTTTTCATGGTATGGAAGGCTAGATATAGATCTCCACAGAGGAGTCTATAAGATGCTGAGCACAGAAGGGCTGCCAGTCTCTCCTGATAACTAATATTTTGAAGGCAACTGATCTTTTTAGTTATGAATCTCTGAGGTTTATCAAGCTGTGTGATATGTTTAGATAAATAAATGCCAAAACATGAATTATTCAATAATGGGTCTGAACAGATATTTGTAAAGGTGAATTAAGAAATCTTTAGATTTAGTGGAGATGCCTTTGATGGGCCAGATTAAAGGCTTTCTGAACTACAGTGGAGACACGATGGCCAAATGATGAAGAATTATTAACAAGAATACCCAGATCCCTTACAAAAGTGTCTGATTGAAGGGGGTGCATCTGCTATAATGTAAATGAAACTGTTTTGTTTACCAAAATGAACTATGCTATATTATTTTATATTTAATTTTTGACACTTCAATGACCTTGCTTGACAGGGGTACTGGGAACTAACTTTGGGCGGCGTAATGCCAGGGAATCTTCTTGGGCTAGGCTTATATAGGCTCCATGGCCATTCGCCTAGTACACACTTATGAACATATAAACCTATTGTCCTTGCACCAATCATTAACATGCCCTGACCTGTGTTGGAGCAATTCTGAGTCAGCTGAAGATCGAAAAACAATACACAAGTTTAGTTTTCAGACATTTGCAAACTTAGTTAACCATAGGCCAGAAGTACTGGCAGAAGGTCTGAGAAATATATGCCAGATAGGAGGGGGCCCAAAACTGAGCCCTGTTGTACATCACTAGTACCAGTTTTGCCTTTAGAAGTGGCACCTGCTACTCTAAATTAGCTATCCATTGCACAATATATGGATTTACATTCAGATTTACCAGTCTATCAGTAATGCTTGTATAGGGAATAGTGTCACAGGTCTTGCCCAAGTTTAGATATGCTGTATGCACTGCATAACCACTATCCACTGCTTCAGTTATTTTTTTTCAAATAAACTAATGAGGGTAAAGAGGCAGGACCTTCCTTTGATAAAGCCAAATTGATGAGGATACAGGGCTGACGGATTTTAAATTTTCAAATTAATGAAGTCTGAGATAATGTACTTCATAGCTTTACGTATGAGGCTTGTGAGACTAATGGGGCTATAGTTACCAGGATCTGTGGATTATCCACCCTGATGTAATGGCATTACAATAGCTGTTTTCTAGGCTTTGGGAATGTAACCAGTGGTGAGACTTAGATTAAAGAGTTTAAGTAGGCATTCAGAAAGGCCATATTTTGTATTGATAATCAGGCAACCTGGTATGTTGTCACGGCCCATGGATGAAGTATTCTTAGTTTTTTTTTAAACTGCTAAGATAACTTGTTCCATAGTAATTAAAAGGAGAAACTGGGACTGTGAAACCATAAGATAGCCATAACTGTGGGTGGAGCAACATTTGCACTATATTTTTAGCTAGGATATTAGCTATTCCCTTTGGGTCAGAGAGTACAGTTTTATTGTGCATTAGCTCTGAATACTGTTGGGTGTTAGTTCTTAACTTCCTGACATAGTTAAAGAAAGACTTGCAGATAGTTTTGGTTTTAGTGGCTAGTTTAAGTTCATAATTAGCTTTGAGCTTCCTAACTGATTCCCTTAAGCCGTTTGTTAGTTTGCTTAAGTGTGCTGTTAAGGTTGTTAGAATGAGACCTCTTACAAGCATTAAGCAGTTTATTTTTCTTTTTTTATAATTTATTTATACTGGTATTCCACTACAGGGATGTGTTTTAAAACTTCTCATTATATTTGTTGCAGATAGTGACTGCCTTATCAATACGACCATTTAAGGGGGTGTTGATGTCAGAGACACGGGTAGCAGCTTTAGCAATAGGATCCTTCAGAGGATGATTACAGCAGAATTTAAGTCATCAAGTAACTGAAGAAGGTTTGCTTTTGAGAAGTCCCTAAACACAGAGCAATGTACATGATAAGTACCACCTTTTTTAAAGGAAAAGTTCACTAAGTTATGGTCTGATTTAACAAGACATGATGATACATATGGAGCTGTGAAAGATCTGGCCATATTTGTGAGGATTAGATACGGGATATTTGGGCCCCAAGTCGGATGGTTAACTATTTGTACAGGAGAGTTAGCATTTATAATGTCAAGGAAGCACTGGACATGCCGATCATGGGCAGTGTAGGTCAGCCAATTTATTGATGGATAGTTGAAGTCCCATAGTAGAAAGGTCTTGGGTTTAATGGGAATTTTAGCTAATTTGTTAAGATAACTATCACGCTCAGGAGGGGACATAGAAGGTTTTCCATAGCTACCAATGAAATGGTAATTAGTCTTGCTTAGGGTGAATTAGACTTTTAGGAGTTCACATGTGTGTTCCCAAGGAACCTGTCATGAGGTGATAATATCCTTGACAAATACTGATACTCCCCAACAGTTGCCTCTAGGTCTGAAGACATGATAGGTATTATACCCAGGAAGAGATGGCATGTCTTCATTGCTCTGAGACCATGTTTCTGTGACTATATATCCATGAGTGTGCTGTGCTCAAGTTGCAGGAAAGCCTCAAGTCCGGGCATTTTTTTTTGTTAAGACTCTTGGCATTAACTAGAGCTACATTAATGTGTTCCAAATTAGAATTTACTAGTTTGGAATGTCCATCAGATGGACTCTGCCTAAAAAGTGCAGTATAAGGACAGCAAACGCTTTAGCCAGTATGCAAAAACATTGGCAAGAAAGGTCAAGGCCAGCCCTGGCAAAGCAGAAAGACTTGTGAGCTTTCTTATCTCAAGCTGACACATACTGCATTCCACTCAAATGACACTAATACATAGCCAGTTATTTAAGCTGATTATCTTATATTTGAATCCTGGCATCATTCTGGGGGATGGCGAGATACCATTCAATGTCAGTGTCTTTCCTGCCTCAGACATATGAATAACAAGCTCAGTCATATAATTCTGCATGTCCCTGTGGATAGAGTAAGGTTGTTCACCCCCATGTGACACTATCAGGTCATAATCATATTTGTCAGGGTGACTGGATTTAAATGCCATTGTTACATCCCTGATCCTGGCTCCAGAAAGACAGCTGTAACCCTGTTTTTGTCCAGCCTGGTGAGCATGATATGCATATTCAATAGAGTCATCTATTACTAAAACATTACCATTATTTGATGCAGTCTCAGAGAGCAATAAGGGCTTGGAGTTTGCATCCTTGGGACTCTTAGAGGTCTGTATCTTAAGTGTGTTGGATGTGAAGGGTGAAAGTCGGTGTGTTGCTGTGTATACAACTGTCTGAGGTTTCCAAGTCTTTAGCCCAGGAGGCTTAGGCTAGGCTATTCCTTCTACTTGGCACAACTAATCATATCAGTAATTCACAGTAATACTGCCCCTATGTGTAGTTCTACCCACCTACCACTTTGATAACCTGCAGGGCAAACCTCCACACCTGATCCCTCAGTGTTTGGTCCACACCTCTGTACTCATTGGCCTAAGCCAAAATGCTTGCATGCACATAGCAGAATGTCATTTTCAGAATTGCTGAAATTCTCCAACCTCTGCCTACCTCATCCTATGGGTATGATAACTCCTGTTTAGACATAAGAAATATATGAACACATAATACTAAGCACATATACTCAGCTACGGGGAAGGTACCTGTCCACAGAGGCACCAACTTGCAGTATGCAGGCCTTAAGTATTCTGCAGTACAACATAATACTTCCTGACAAATGTTATCCTTGAAAACAGAGTGACGATATGGCAAGGTAAAGTCCTACTCAACTTTCAACTACAGCTTTAGTTTTTCATACATTTATACTACCAGGGCAAACATTAGAAGCCATTCTTTTATCATGTACAAATACACCCAGGTAACATGCTTATTATTTTGCCATGCCCCTGTTATAGTCCATGTTGGTATGAATGACTTCAGACATACCTCTCTGGACTATATGAAGAGAGACATGACTGAGATCTGATTATGTGTCTCAGGCAGGTATTTCCCAAGCCTTAAGCAGCATTTTACCTTCACCTAGGATGATGCCTCAATGCAAACAGAAAATGATTGACTTCAATAATTGACTTAGTTTATGGTGTCATTCTAAGTGGATCCAGTATCTGTCAGCCTGGGACGACATGATCAACAGACCTCGATGCTTTGCCAGAGATGGTCTTCATTTGTCACCCCTGGGATTTCTGCTACTGGCTAAGGCTCTTCCCACCCCCATAGTGCCTTTTTAGGCAGTGTCTCAAGGACAAACTCCCAACATAAAAACTCCATCTAAAAAAAAACTCAAGGTTATGCTGCCAAAGGCTAGGAGTCTTAACATGAAATTGCACATGATGGAAGCAGTCCTCACCTAGGAAGACGCAGACATTCGTGCAGTTACAAAGACCTGGTTCAAGGCTGTACAGAGTACCCCAGCCATACCAGGTTACACCTCCTTCCTCATGTTCAGATCACAAACTGAAGGCATGAAAACTAAAGGAGTTGGGGTACAGTATTCATCAAAGATAAATACATCTCCAGAGTGATTAAACAGTATGACTCCCTGGAGATACTTTAGGTGCAATTAACTTTTTGTAGGACACCTATTCAAGTCATTGCCAGCTACACGCCCTCCTCCATGAATCAGGACATCCACTCTGCCTATTTGGATCTACTTGAGTCTATCAAGATACAGCCAAACAACATGGTTTTGGGCATTAACTGGATGAATTACTCATGCTCAAACTCACTTGCCAAAGGTTCCTCGACTTTGTTAACTTCAATGCTCTGGACCAGTTGGTTGACACCCCCACAAGGGTGCCAACATCCTGGATCTGGTGCTTACCAATATGGGAGACCACTGTAGCACCCCCACT
This sequence comes from Protopterus annectens, assembly GCF_019279795.1. Classification (NCBI taxonomy): domain Eukaryota; kingdom Metazoa; phylum Chordata; order Ceratodontiformes; family Protopteridae; genus Protopterus; species Protopterus annectens. Next base: position 1,732,892,077 of record NC_056743.1, read on the forward strand.
GTGAGGTCTTCCCTGGTGAGATCTGACCACAAATCAGCCTCATTTGAAGTAACTATCACACCTGACACCCCCCTCCCCAGCAGCAATTAAACTAAAAAAACTTCTCTAAAGCAGTTTATAACCTTTTAGGGGATGGTATAAATAGCTTCACTGCACCAGCCTCCTCAGATGGAACTAGCAACTATGCCAGGTTCTACACCAGTGCTTTATACAAACACCTGTATAACTGAATTGACTCAGCCATAACTGATAGGACCAAAACATGCTCCTGAAGGAAGAGCAAACCTGCCTGGTAGACAACTGCCATTAACAGGCTTTACAATAATAAGAAAAAAATGCTATCTAAGAGTAAGAGGGAGTGAACCCTAAAATGGAAACACTCCCTCCTCAGCTTAAATTGTGAAGTCCTCCAAGGCTATCAATACAAATTAGCTTCCTCAACTAAAGCCAACCATAAGGCATTCTTTAGTTACATGCATAACCTAACAGGAAAGGCCCAGATTTTTTTGAACTGGTAGTTAATGATACCACATATACTGAGCCTGTGGACATAGCTAACCTGTTGGCCTACAGGTTCTGTGAAAACTTCACTCCCATATCCCCACCACCTACCCCATGACATCCTTATCACATGTCCCCTACCTCATACCTCTAAAGAACAGGTCATAAATGCTCTGTCTAAGGCCACAAACACAGCATCTATGGGACATGATAACATCCCAGGCTGCATCCTACATGGGCTCCAACAAGAATTATCAACATCATTGGGTACTCTTTTCAATCATAGTCTAAGCACCAGCTTCATCCCAGCTGAATGGAAAATGGCCACAGTTATTCCCTTGCACAAAAGAGTGCATCCACTGACCCTGGGAATTATAGACCTACAGTATTAGCCTGACTAACCTTATCTGCAAGGCCATGGAACAAATCATCATGGATCTTACCAACAAAGATATAGGTAATCTGCAAACACTTGACCCTACTCAGTTTGGATTTGTCAAAGGGAGATCATGCCAATTAATCCTGGTGGTAGACTTCTTTGAAACATTCATCAAGGCCCTGGATGAGGGGAAATCTGTGCAAAGAGCCTACCTAGACTTAGCCAAAGTGTTTGACACTATCTCCTGTTCAGGCATCATTGACAAACTCATCCAGCTAGGTATTAACCCTTACAGTATATCATTAAATGGATCACTAAGTGGGTCACTGATAGAACCCACATAGTCAAAATAGGAGAATTCACCTCCAACAGCAGATTTGTAACCAGTGATATTCCACAGGGATCAGTCCTGGGACCTCTACTGATTGGAATTTATTACACCAAAAGTATAAGCAAAAACTAAAGGTCTATGGCTGACAAACTTTGCTGATGATTGCAAACTGGGAGTGGTCATAGAATCTCCAAATGATGTCAACATCCTACAAGAGGGTCTTACACAAACAAGTGATTAGTGCCAAAGTCATGGCCTTAGACTCAATACAAAAAAATGCATTATCATCCCTTTTGGTGATGTTCGGTGATGTTCCTGCTAACGACCACATCAATAGCAACACTTTAAGTATGCACTCAGTGGTGAGAGACATAGGCACCAGGTTGACAGCAACCTTACCTTTAACCACCATGTCTCCACAGTGGTAAGAAGGGCATTCTATATTGCTCATCTCATAGGTAAGGGCATTGCCTCCAAAAAAAAAAAGAAATTATAACCTCTCTGTACTCCTCCCTTGTCAGGCCAATAACTGAGTACAATGCCCCTTTTGGTATGTACCTTTCCAAGCACCTGCAGCATTTGGAGAGACCACAAAGGTTTCTCACAAGGAGAATTCAAGGTCTTCAGCATCTGTCCTATGTTGATTGCCTGAAATCACTGCCGCTTTATTCTGTTTCAAAGAGACTACTCAGAGGTGATCTCTGCCTTGCATACAGGGCAATCTCTGACCCTGCTTTATTGGAAATGCTGCATATCCATAAGTCAAATGGTACATGGGTTACTCACTCTGATGGCCTTAACCTGGTATGTGACATTAATAGAACCTGCTGGAGGGACAGATTTGTCTCCCAGAGGTTACTACACCTTTGGAACAGACTCCCACTTAATGTCAAACAAAGCACCTCATTACCCCTCTTCAAATGCAATCTGAATGAGTGGATGGGTAACCATAAATTCACCCCAGGGGTTCCACCTCTGTCTCTGCTGGATAGGGGCAATAGGTGCTGATCATGGAAATAAGGGTAGAACTTAGCTAGGCTTGTAATGGCCCTAGGGCCATTAGCCTAGTAACTTCCTATTATCCTGTGATCCACTGTCAGAATAAGTAATCTAGATAATTAATGCTAGAAGAATGTTCATAAGACTGCTCCACTAGACTGTATGATTTCCCAGTTGAATGAGAACAAAACAGTGATGACATTCTAAACTCCACAACTTACACCTCATTTGCCTAATAACAAGACAATTAAAACACTGCATCATGAAGGTCGTTAAATCACATCATTTCATGCTGTAGCATCACAGCCTTTTCATGCAATGGGAGCATGACAACCTTATCATGTTGATGGAGTCATAAAGCATATTCATGTAAACTGTACAAGCTTACGGATTGCACAATTGAGTAACAGATGGCTATATGGAATGGGAATCTGAAGCATGCATACATATGCAAATGCCTGCAATTTTATTTTACCATTTGACTTTGAACATCCTGGGAAGCAAAAGTGGCTTCTAGAACCTCAGTGAGTATTCCTTCAGCCGGATGTGAGAAGAAGGTGAAGATTTTTCTTAATTTCCTTCCCTGGCACCACAAGTAGCAGCTACTAGGGCATTACAGTGGATGCCTGCTGTGACTTGGGCCAGAAGATGTCTAGAGCTATGATTCCATGATCAGCAGAGCAGCTGTTAAGATGATCTCAGATCCCACATGCCTGACTTGTTATAAGATTGGGAAGCATTGGTCAAAAACAATGCCTTCAGATGTAATGTAAGTTTATTCATTAATTTATTTTGTAATAATTTCTACCTCCTCAATGGATACTACTCAGCTTTGACTGTATGCATTTTTCTCTTCCTTCTGAAATGCATATACTACTCAGTCAGATATGTTGTACTGGGTGCATGTTTCTCATCTAGTGTGAATAGAGATACAGCTTAAACAGGCTGGTTGTCACTGGGGCCACAGAGGCTGGCTACAAATCAAGGTACACAGGGTTGCCATCTGCTTTACAGCTGACTGCATTTCCTTTACATGTCACATTTATGGCAAAATTCCTATTGTGTGGCCAGTATTCAAGTCAAGTTGAGAAAAAGAAGACCCAAGTACCTTCAACACCACTTCCCTCTGATGCGGCTCATAGTAAAGCTAACATTGGATGTTGTTGCTTCACTGGTGTGGGATTAAGATGTCTCTCAGGTGAACATTTATGTCCTGCTACCTATTGATCAGCTTCAGCTACAGGATCTGTTTCAGGCAGAGTTGGAGCATCAGGTAAACAACATCTTTTTTTTTAACACCTTTATTGAATTATCACATAAGACATGGGCAAAAATATATTTATATTAAAGAAAACAAACCATGTTAACACGTTCAAAGTTAAAAACATTATACATCACGCAAATTCTTTTATACAATTATCATCAATCCAACGATTCATAAATTGCTTATTTTCTGCCTTCCCTTAAACCTCACTCCTCCAGGCTGCCTTAGTAACTCATCTACAGCCATAACCATACTCTATTCCCTGTCTGATGTGAATCCTTTCATAATCTCTCATGCTGCATACCTTGTGCATGGTCCAACCATCTCCATCACCACCAGTGTGCCTCTCTCTCTTCCTCTTTTCAAGTGAAGAGCAAAAACAAAAAAAAAATGGTCTGCAATCAAGTACTTGGGCTAGTGAAATATAGGCGCTCACCAGGTCCCATTTCTGTGCCCTGCCCCTCCTGCCTAACAGTTTCCTATAAGAAAACAGCTGGTCAGATACATACACCCTCCTTCCCTCCTAGCCTCAGCTCTTCAACAGAAGAGCTAAAATAAAAAGTCCACAATCAGGTACCTGGGACTTCTGAAATGCAGGAGATAATCAGGGACCATGTTTTCCAGCTGTCAGACAACCCTCCTTCTTCACATTTTAGTTAAAAAAAAAATATTTGCTTTTAAAATGTAGCAAACTGCTTGCTACAATGTAGCAAGCAAATGCTTATGTTTTTCAACCACCGGTCCATGGACCAGCTCTGTCCGACAGAAATTTCCTGCTGGTCTGTGAAACAGGAGACTTATTTTTTAATTAAAAAGAAAACGTTTAGTTTAAGGGTATTCTTCTTTAAAAAGAATACCTTTGTATCCGATTGCGCAACTGTGGTGTCTGTATGACCGGCTGTTTACATCTTCGTCTTCTGCATGTGCACAGAATTTGAATGCTAGAAGATGCTTGAAATGCAGACCATGAATGGACAAATGAGAGGTGTGTGTGTGTGTGTGTGTGTGTGTGTGTGTGTGTGTGTGTGTGTGTGTGTGTGTGTGTGTGTGTGTGTGTGTGTGTGTGTGTGTGTGTGTGTGTATACAAAGAAGGAGGGAGGTGTCTCTAAACTGTCCAGCTTTTTTGCAGAATGCCCAGATTTTTGCCTCATATTTTCAGTCCATTCCTCATACAATTTGTGTTTTTTTTGGGGTTTATTGTGACAAATCCATAAGGGCAGAATTCACCAAATAATGACAGGCATTTGAGTTTAAGACTTCATATCCTTCAGGAAATTCATGATAACACAATATATTTTATTCTAGCAACTTCAAAAGTTTGTGAGAGCAATATTTAAAGTTTGTCCCTATTTTTGGGGCTTTGTTCCACCATTATTTTTGGCTTTACCCAGATTGAGAGGTATGGTGTGTGTGTGTGTGTGTGTGTGTGTGTGTGTGTGTGTGTGTGTGTGTGTGTGTGTGTGTGTGTGTGTGTGTGTGTAAGATGGAGGAAGGTAGGTAGGTGCATACTTCATGGATAGAGAAAGAAAATGTATCAAGCAGATTATTTCAGCCAGTAAACATATCAATTCCAAAGGTACAACTATCTTAATTAAAAAATCCTTCCAAAGAGAAATCATAAATTTTAAAACCGACATAGATAGTTGATGGTTTCTCTGCTCTTGCGTCCATCCCCAAATAAATAAACCTATATTATTTCTTAATGTATACAGCCCTTGTTCTAATCAACAAAAATGCATTTATGACAATTATAATATACTACATACTTTCGCAAATTATTATTTTTTCATAGGCAGTGATTGGAACACTCTCATAAACCCAGCCAAAGATTGTTCAAATACAGCCAGAAAACAATCACCACAAATAACAATAGCCTAGAAGAATTAATAAATAACTTCAACCTAATAGACCCATACAAAATTCAGGGACAACAGAATCCTTCTAATGTATACACACATTTCTCAGTTTCACATAGGTCATGGTTTAGAATTGATTTCTTTCTGATTCCAGAATCCTTTTCCAACCAAATTCTCAATTATGTAAAAGATGTAAGACCAATTTCAGACCACTCAGAAATGTCAATTACCATTAATCCCTCATATATAAGAACAAACAAGAGTGGCACTGTTAAATGGTCATTGAATGCCAATCTACTAAGGATGGATGACATAACAGAAGAGATCAATATAATTGTAGCCCAATTGGAACAAGACTTATCTACAAACAGCATCCCTCTTAACATCCAAGGGCAGCTACCAAAGCTATGATTAGAGGTTTTCTCATTCTCTATTTATAAGAAACAAGAACTAAAAGAAAAACAGTTATTGGAAAATAAACTGAATGAGGTTGAGTTAAAATTACAAAATAATTCCCCCCCTTGATCTAGCAGAAAAAATGAGGACAATTCAGAAAAAAATGTATACTCTATCTGCAAAAACAATCTTTTTCTGAAATAAAACTCTTATACAAATACTCTGAATGTGCTCAGACTCTGCCCAAAACATTGTCAATAATAATTAATATTAAAAATGGACCACCTACTATTTCAGAATTACATTATGACGGTAACACTACTTATAAAAACTCGGACATTATTAATTCTTTTGTTGAAATATACAATAATGTCTATAACTCTCATAAACAAGTTCAGCCAGAATTATATGATAAATTCCTAAATTACCTCAACCCCCCCCCCCCCGCTTAACTGAGGAACAAAACTTCTTAACCAATCCCCTCAGTGCAGACGAAATCAAACTACCAATAAATAAATTAAAAAGCAACAAAGCACTGGGTCCAGATGGCTTTACTGCTGAGTTTTACCAGAAATTCAGTTCACAGTTATACGTATAAACTTTGTCCATACCTGCTAGAAATTACAGAAAACAAACCTTCAAAATTCATGGGAACAAATTAAGTCAGAAATTGATACATGGAAGAATATAAATCCATCCCCCTTATCTAAAGCAGCAATTATTAAGATGAACATTTTGCTCAGAATTCTCTTACATCTAAATTCCACGAATCTAAAAATTCTGAAAAAGTTTCTTTCAAAAAACAGAAACAGCCTTATCAAAATTCATATGGTTACCAAAACCAATCAGAATAAGGTATGAAAAACTAATATATCCAAAAGATAAAGGAGGATTGGGACTCCCAGACATTAAACTATATCAGTCTATCATTAATGCAAGTCAACTTATTAAAATTTCTAACTATGACACTGCCTGCCAAATCATGGACCCCCATCTGGGTTAAACTATGGTTTAAGCATATAAACTCTATAGACATAATTCCCAAAGCTATACCTTATATACACCCTAACAACAGCCTCATATCCAAATTACACCCTTTGATCAAAAATAAAATTACTTCCTTTCATAATTTAATTATATCTTTACACCTTGAAAAAGCACTTGAACTCCTACAACCCATACATATGAATCCCAACCTGAAAATGAACAATAAAATGATTGACCTCAACAATTCACCACAAATTAAAAATATTACAATATGCCAATGATTTCATATGGGTAATCTTAGCATGGACCAACAAAGGAAAAACTTAAGCACAACATGAAAGAGTGACACTATACTTAATCAGCTTAGATCACTAATAAAAATGAAATTCACAAACACAAATATTGTTGAACAAGAGATAAAAACAACCCAAATAATCATAATCACCTTATCTTATAAAACTAGCTCTCAAGACTATAAACTAATAACACAAATCAAATATCACTTTTCAGTCCTCTTTTCCAAATACTGGACAGAGATTGACAAAAATCTCATTAGATCAAAAATATGATGCAATACAGAACACTTTAAAACTACCTCCATTTAAGAACTTAATATATAAATAAACCATGATGATTAATAACTCTTATCATACTCCCACTCTTCTAAATAAATTCAGATCCAAGAAATCTCATACCTGCTCTTTTTGCCCAGTTTCTAATGCTGGTATACTCCACATTTTCTGCAGTTGTAAGACAGTCCCACCAGATTCTCAAAATCTTGCGCAGAGTGCAAGATAGGTGCAGGAGCTCAAGCAGGCAATATGTCTGCCGTGTGATCATGGAACAGCCTGAAGGGGCGTGCATGAGCGCTCCTGCTCTAAACTTGCACAGACTAAGCCCTGGTATGCAAATCACCCCATTTGCAGGTGAAATCCATGCAAATGAGGGGATTTTGCAATCCAGGAAGCTTGCAACAGTCCATGCAAGACTAGTGCTATTTGCAAAAATGTACTCAGTAACCCAGTGCATTTTTGCAAAATCCAAAACGGAGCTATGACAGCTCCAAATAAAGGCTGCATATCATGTAGTAAGCATGCCAATGGCCAAGTATAAGGCCATTGGCATTGCAAACAGCAAACAAAATAAAAATCTCAACTTTTATTTTTTTTTAGCTGATCTCGGCTGCTTAAGCATAGGCCAGTGGTGTGCAAATGGGATTGGGGCAAAATAATAAAATGAACCTAAAATAAGCATTCTAACTAAAATCAGTATTCTGCCATGCAAGTCAATGGCAGGGAGAAGACAACCTGGCCAGTGAGTAGTGGTTGATAAGGGGGTAGGCTCAGTGTGAGACATGTAACTATGCATTAGCAGGCAATCCTATGCAAATGAGGGGAAGGATAGTGAATCCCAGTTTTCCCCAGCATGTGAGTCAGGTCCCAACATTATAAGAGTTGGAATAGCTTGGTGCAAGCCTAGGAGGTAGGTGACATCATGGGGGTGTGTGTCAGGTATATTGTAAGCAGGTTGGAGCCTGGGTTTGCTCCTAGCTTAGCACAGCTAAGCTAGGGTGTGTGTCTAAACATGCCTAGCAGTCTTTACAAAGATTAAGCGGGTGTTTGCACCACACACCATTTTTTAAAGGAGGAAAAAAAGAAGTTAAACAGGAAATAGCAGCAGTATGCACATTTGAGCACTATGGCAGATGAAATGTATCAGAATCAACCAATTACACAGGCAGCAGCCCAGCCCAGAACACTAATATAAACTATGCAGACACCTAACCCTCTGTTTTTTCCCACACTCTACACCACTCTACACATACAAGCGGGGAAATTTTAACAAACAAACCTACAAAATGAGAAAGGCTGCAGCAGGCAACATAGAACAACATGTGCAAGAGGCTGAGGGTGGTGTGGATGTGAATGCTGCTGATCAACCCACAGTGAACAGAAGAGTGTACAGACCCAGGGTAACCTACCAGAGGCTACATGAACTGGAGATAGTGGAATGCTATAGGGTGGACAGAGACCTCCTACAGCAAATTGTTGAGCTGTACCGACTACACCTGACACACCAAACTGACCGAGGGGAACCCATCCCAGTGGATACCAAGGTATGTGTAGGCCTAGGAATACTAGCCACAGGTACCTCCCAAAGCTCAACTGGGGATATCATGGGGATCTCACAGGCATCAGTATCCAGAGTATTCCACCAGTTCCTGGATGCCATGTCAGCACATGCCAGAGAGCATGTATATTTCCTCAATACCCGTGAGGTGTTAGTCAGCAATATGCGTCTCTTCCACCAAATAGCAGAATACCTTGAGGTAGTGGGTGATATAGACTGCACACACATGCGCATCAATGCACCACCTAGTGATCAGGGTAGGGCCTACATCAACCATGGGGGAATCCACTCCATCAACTGACAGGTTGTCTGTGATGCCCAGAGTACCAGTACCACAGATTTGCCAATGGGGACATCCCCTGAGGTCACCTAGTGGGGGATGCTGGTTACACACTTGAGCAGTGGCTGATGACACCCATCAAAAATGCACACACACCTGAACAAGAACGCCATAATGAGGCACACGAACAGACCAGACATAATAGAGTGTGTGTTTGGGATGCTCAGGTCAAGCTTCTGGCGTCTGTACACATCCAGTGGGGCCTTGCAGTACTCACCAGCTACATGTACCCATATTGTTATGGTATGTGCCATGCTACACAATATGATCCTGTGGAAACAGCTGCAGCAGGAACAGCATGGGAGAGGACCACACAGCCCACCACAAATGTCAAAGCCTGCACAGGCACAGAGTGACTCAGAGGAAGAACAACCTGAGCCTGCCCCAGTAGGCAAATGGAAGCATGCCCAGTATGCAGAGGCTGCGGCAAAGAGACAATGCATAGCACATACACTGACACAGTAGGGACCCGGGGAATGACATGTCTCTCTGACTTGCACATACAGTAAAAGGGATGCCAAACATGACACCACCTGTGCTCAACCATGTATAGGGAGTGTACTATGTGCATCTGACATAGGCAGCCCTCCAGCATCATCTGCAAGTCTGGCACACCCTCAAGGTAAGTCAGTCAACCTGCCAATTGCCAAATGGAGTAGAATGTGTCATTTTTTTTTCATTTTTTACAAAGATTAAGTGGGTGTTTACACCACACACCATTTTTTAAAGGAGGAAAAAAAGAAGTTAAACAGGAAATAGCAGCAGTATGCACATTTGAGCACAATAATACCAAGATCCTACAAAGATCAGATTAAATTTTAACATTCACAGATTTTACTCTGGCATGTATTATGAATTTCTCTTCAGATTTTGGTCAGATAAGGGAGATTATAACAAAAAACTGGTCTTTATTAAAAGATGATGTCAGTTTAGGTTCTAAATTTAACGTATTGCCTAAACTAATTTGGAGAAAAGGAAGGAGTTGTAAAGAAATGTTACAAAGGCAATAAACTCCTTTTTTGAAAAACATAGACATGACGCAATGTGGGGGTTGTTCTTACTGCCACTTGATGAGCTTAGGTAGCAATATAGACATAAATGGACATAGAATTGTCACAAAAGGTAGATTCAATTGTAATACTAAAGGGGTGGTATATGTGGCAAATTGCCAAGCATGTCCATCCTTCTATATAGGAAAAACTGATCGTAGGTTCAGAGATAGAGTGGCAGAACATCTAAGAAGTATAAATCAACAAAAAGTAGAAATTGCTTTGGCCAGGCATATAATTGCTTTCCTTGAACACAATTTCAAATTTAAAATAATTTCTCAATGTAACCAGGATGTCAGACGGGGCCCTACAAGTTTATTATTAGAGAAAGCAGAATTGTTATGGCAGATAAAACTGAATGCATACATATACCCAAGCCTGAATGACATATGTTCTATAATGTGTTTATTAAAACTCAAAAGCCTGGAAAGGTGATGTTTTGGGTTAAAAGAAGTGATATATATATATTTAAATTTATAAATTTTATTACCCATTTCCGGGCTTTAAAGGTGATATGTAAAATATAAAGTGTATATGGGATAAACACTAAAAACAAAAGATTTGTGGAACTATCTATAAATCAGCACATATATGGAAGCAGACACTTTTATTCAATCTTTCATTCTTCATGTATTATTATTTTTTATTTTATCTTATTTTACTTTTCATTTTCCACACATTTCATTTTATTTTATTATTTTTTTATTCATTCATTTTTTATTCATCTATTTATACACATACATTAGATAATTTCAAATACATGTTTTATTAATACAAATGGCATATTTAAGCAGGTTAACATGTATTGTATAAATATGCACTGCTTAGGTTATTAAATTTAAAATAATATGATCAAATATGTATCAAGGTGAACGGACTTAGAATTCCGTTTTGGTTTTGAATTTGATGCTGCAGGATTCATATTGACAACGAGGGACTTTTCAATTATTTAATAACTCAATAATTCATATAATGCTTCATTTCATAATGTTTTAAATAATTATAGAAATAAAGAAATAGGATTAGAATAATAATTTTTAAACAATCAAATGTTTTATGAGTGTTTGGCAACATTGTTTCTTTTTAATGTGTTTCACTTTAAAAGAGTGAAGTTTATCAGATACAAATTTGGCGTAAAGTATAAAAAGGATTCAACTGGCTGTATTTCTGTGTATTATTTTGTATTTCTGAAGAAGTCCTACAATTGAGTAGGATGAAAAGTGTGATTTATTTAACGTTTATAAAATAAACCGGAAGTTTTAACCTTGGCTCGGTGGCGATTTCACTAGAATGTGTCATTACCTGCATCTATGGTATGGATGTGAGCATGCAAGGGAATTGGATGTCTAAATGTAATGTCAGCAGACAGGAGACACCCATAGTGGTACCATGACATTTGTAACACATACTGTACTCACCATAGTAGCCAGTATTACACAGGGTGACAAAACCCACTGCAGGAAATGCGCTGAGCAACATGTGTGTCCATATGATGCACACATGGCAGATAGGGCAGTTCACATACCCAACAACAGTCCCAGCCAGCAGGACATATGTAAATAAACACAAACAGATCCTGTGCTATGGCCCCTGAATGATGGCTATGGTTAACCTCCTCCCTGGCCTACAAAGGCAGACTACAGCAGGTCATGCAGTGGGATGTTAGTTCTGAAGGGTAGGAAGCCAGACACTAATATGTAGGGCAGCCAAAGCTACAATCTGTAGTACACTGGTATGCCTCTAGTCAGCATGATAGGTAGAAATACAGAATGAAATGGACTACCTGACATACCAGTACAGTCATAGCGAATGTGTACAAGTGTCAGGTATGCCCCCCAATCCAACATAGTAACATAATAACAGTCAGGTGTACCCCCCCCCCCAATCCTGTGTAGAAATGTAGAAATAGTCAGGTGTGCCCCCCATCCTACATAGTAATGTAATAACAGTCAGGTGTGCCCCCCAATCCTGTGTAGAAATGTAGTAATAGTCAGGTGTGCCCTCCATCCTATGTAGAAATGTAGTAACCATCAGGTGTGCCCCCCAACTCCTGTGTAGAAATGTAGAAACAGTCAGGTGTGCCCCCCTGCTATGCAGAAATGTAGTAATAGTCAAAGCCAAATGATCGATGGATACCCTGCAGAGACAGCATGCTACCTGTCGGTGTACAACACAAAGGTCAGCACTGCAGCACAAACTACCTGGACTCGATCCACATATGCAATACAGATGGCCATACTGGGCATGCTCACACACTTAGAGAAATGAAGGCAATGTCAGTCAACATACTGAGAGGTCATACTGGGCATGCTCACACACTTAAACAGATAAAGGCCATGCCTACAAACACCAGTGGACCAGACATATCTGGCAGTTGTAGTTGTTAGTGCAGACACTTGTCAGTATGCACCACTCATGTGTTGCACACACAGTGGATAGGAATACAGACACATATGTCAGGACAAGACACTATAATAAGCCAAAGGTAGACGTACATAGATGTGTTGAAGAGGGTGACTGTGACAAGGAGCCATCCAAACCTATCCCATCCAGCACACAGGCAAAGGGCCCCAAACACATGAGGTGCAGATGTCACTCACTGCTGTTAGCATTAGAGACTATGTGGTGCACGTGCCAGCTGTGCAATATGACTGTACAATGAAGTAGTCATCTAGCAGCTGTATACATGTATCTGTGAAATGTGACCTTGTATGTGCCTGCATGTGGTGTGTCAACCCCTAGATTAATGGGTTATGGCCCATGCACACACACACTGCCCATCCCATAGCCCTACTATGACAAGCCTGCTGAGGTCATCCAATGTGAAATACACCTTTGGGAGATTTGTAGCCCAGTAATCTCCTTGATGCATCACGTATGTGTGTACTGCAGTAGTGTGATAAACTAGTTAGGTAGAAGTTCTAACCCCAGACTTGGCAACAGTGTGTGTCTGTTTGTGTGCATGTCATGATTGTGTAGAGAGCAATGCTTTTTAGGGTACTCACACTCCCTACAAATCATATATTTAATTTTAACAAGGCTGTTGATGTCACCCACCTAGAAATACACTGCTGGGAATGTTCTAGCCCAGTACACTCCATAGCACATCCTGTAACTGCTGTAGTGTGATAAACTAGTTAGGTAGGTGTTCTAATCCCAGACATGGCAAGTGCATGTGTGTGTCTGTTTGACTCTGTCTGTGTAGAGAGTAATGGTTTTTAGGGAACTCACACTCCTTACAATTCATATGCTCAACTTTGGCAAGGCTGCTGATGTCACCCACCTAGAAATACACCTCTGGGAAGAATGTAGCCCAATAATCTCTGTAGCGCATGTCATAACAGCATACTGCTGTAGTGTGATTTAGAACTGTGGTAGGGTTCCACCCCCACCCATGGCAGTTCTGGATGCTTTGTGTGTGTTTCAATGTTTGTGCATGGAGCAATGCATTATAGGCTAGTCACACTCAGTACATTTCAAATGGCCTACTTTGGCAATCCTGCTGATGTCATTCATTGTGAAATACACCTTCGGGTAAAGAGTTCTCCCAGTAATCTCTGTGGTGCGTCATATAACTGCTTAGTGCTGTAGTGTGATATAGACCTCTGTTAGGGGTTGTATACCCACACATGTCAGTTGTGAATGCTTTGTGTGTGTGTCACTGTCTGTGTAGGGAGGAATGCCTTTTAGGCTAGTCACATGCACTACATTTCAAATGGCCTACTTTGGCAATCATGCTGATGTCATTCATTGTGAAATACACCTTTGGGGAAGGAGTACTCCAGTAATCTCCATGGTGTGTACTATAACTGCATAGTGCTGTAGTGTAATAAACTAGTTAAGTAGGGGTTCTACTCCCAGACATGACAAGTGTGTGCTTGTAACTCATATCCCGTGTGGAGGTGGGTGTGAGTGTGTGACACCTGTGGCCAATGTGGAGTGGGTTTTGCATATTTGTTATATGGCGGCCCTACTATATATCACAATGTCCACCATACAGGGATAACAGATGTGAAATAGCTGAGAGGCTGGGGAGCAAAGCCACACCCATACATGTGACAGCAAGACCAGGCAATCACAGTTAGCAACCCGAGTATTACCCAGAGCACACTCTTGACCCATGTTTCATACACACACATGTCTAGGCAACAGCCAATATGTGGGTAGTACACTGCATATTGGTCACTGATAGAAACTGTGGGGTGATAGTTGTGGGCTACAGAGGGCATGGCACTCTGTCCAATATGCATGTACCTTCAGACAATGCACCTTCCCCATGTTTCCCAATGGACACCAACAACACCTGTGGTGTCATCACATGTGACCCACAAAGGACATACCATGCCTAACAACATGTTCTGTATTGACAGATACCACTGACACCAGGGAATGTCATTAGCATGCTATCAATGTAGGCACAGGGTAAACCTGCTGCCCATTACCAGTTCCTGCCACAGGTGGGCAAGACTGGCACATCTGATGATAATCTGTGTTCACAACATGGGCCAGACACCCTAGGTACATTTCCACATGTCATTCTACATGCATGTGGGAAGTGTGAAATTCCCAGACACTGCCCATGTCATGGACTAAAGAACACATACATTGCAAGTGATGCACAGCATTGGCCACACACAACAGTCACCCAGGTGACTGGATGGGGGATACAATACCCACCTGTGTGGGCAAATGCAGACACTACAGCACTGAGCCACAATGCAGACCATGGTCATGTGCCTAATGCCAAGGTATACCCATCGCCAAGCTTTGTACAGCCATCTGGCACAGTCGACCACCACACACCCATGCAGACATGCACCCATGCATGTCAGTACTGTAACCCTGTGTGTTTGCATGTGTGTTGTATGGTGCGCATGTTCACATCTACACTCCCTACAACCCCCATGGGCATACTGAAGCATGCTGTATGATGTCAAACACCTCCCCATACCCTTTGCCCATACAACCCCCATATGACCTGTGTGGTGCATGTGATACCTGCACAGTGATGTGTTGTGGCAATCCCACTACTGATGCATTGTAATCCTGGCCCTGCCAAGCGTGTCAATGTGTGTACATCCCTGTGGGAGTGTGGCTGCATTGATGCTGGCACCTGTTCATGTGGACAGGCACGTATACGTCACCTTCCGTATAGCTACCGTATCCCTGTTGCAGATGTCACTCACCATCACATATATGCTCTGAGGGCTCCACAATAGATAACCCATGTGGCACATCCAATAACTGCATAGAACTGTGATAGCACTACATAGCTGTCAGGGAGTTGACACCCTGTGCTGGTAGGTGTATGACACAAACATGCTTACGTTTTACTCTCCCACCCCTCCCTGACTTGTCTTAGCCTTTGTCTGCCTCTCCCACTCCCTGTCTGGTGGATGTGAAGACCTATACCTGCTTTCCTTAGGCAGCAGCATGTGTATTTTAAGTGATGCTCATGATCAGCCAATGGCCTCTGCACAAATTGCAGCCCTTCCATAGCTGATTGCATGTGGAATAGCTGTGGTAACATTCCCATAGCCAATTGCATGGAAACACACTCCAATTTCTAGTAACATCTTGTTGTTGTTGGTCCTTTTCATTCACTGTGAGCAGGAACTAGATCTCTTGTTTGGCAAACAGCATCTCAGATGGACTGGGGATTTACCTCTAACAACATACACTGTGGAAACAGGGCAAAACACAGGAGGGGGAGGTGTATGACCTGACTACAAACTGTAAGTGCTGCTGTACTGCATTTGGAGTAATGTTGGTTTAACAGTGTGTGTGTGTATATGGCTGTCCTACATGTCTGAATACCTGCTATGTCAGTTCCATGTTTATGAGGAATCCCCATCTGCAGGGTCACCTGCAGACTAGGCAGTGTGTTGTGCCTTTGGTTTCATGTGTTACCCATGGAGCATCTATCTGTGGACTGCAGAAGGTAGTGTGAGTATTGCCGTCTGTAGATGGTGAAAGCCGTGACAGTTACTGGCTTCATATCCCTCATAGGACATATGTTGCAACAAACCCCATTACAACAGTAAATGTATGAGGTTATCACAGCAACATGTCAATATTGACCTTGTGTATGTGCTTCCAGCCACAACTCTGTCAACCTTTGTACATATGTCGTGCATGAAGTGGTGCATATGTACTGTACACCATAATTAGTGTCATCATATCTGATAACAAGCCAGTGAGATATCAGACCGCTACACATGTTATGTACAGTAGGGGTTATATTTCATGACATAACCTGGACATTCTGTGTATGTTTGTACAGTACTGAGGTCTGTGTACTTATGATGAATGTCAACAGTGTGTGTATTGTTAATATGTACTTTAGCCTGTGTACAGACTGTGGTAGATGTCAGTGTTCTAGTTCCTGTCCTATCTGATATTACATGCTGCTCCACTGTATGGTACCGTATTTGTGTACATGTTTGTAGGGCCATACACATACATGTGTCATACCACAGACAGCCATCAGACCAAACTGTGTAGCAGCTCGGTATATGTAGGGTCAGTCTGTGAGTGGCACATATGAGGATGGTGTCGAACAGATAGTTTGTGTACTGTAATATTATGCTAGCTTAACATATGTGGCTGTGGTTGTGTTCACATTGGTTGTGGTCATGCACTTTCACACAGGTGTATCTTACCCTGTGCTGTGACATGCCTGTACAGCCTGCTTTATATGCAGGTACATGTGCATTCCCCCATAGGAGATGTAGGCCAGTGTTGAGCCAGTCAGCCTGTAGCCTGCACAGTGCATTGTTACATGGCCAGCAGCTTAGGGTACTTACCCAGTGATATGTCATGTACAGATACTTGCCAGATGTATTGCTGCCAGGCCTCCCTTAATAGTCATGTATGTCAGACAGAGCAGTGGGATGCTGTACAGACGTATGTCAATATCTAATGGATAGTATGTGACCATGGCACCCCTGTACCAGCGGTTATTATGTGTCAGGCCAGACAGGGGTGTGTGAATGCATAACCTATGGTGGCAAATGTATTCCAGTCGTTATGTGTTATACCCATTTACATGGCTGTCTACATCCATATTGTCAGCCATGGTACACATGTTTTGCACTAAGGGATTATGTGTACACCTCTGGACTGTACAGAGTGTGTCAGAATGTCCAAATATATTGGCCAACATCTCAGCTGCAGTCCACAGGGGCATTATGTGCTAGCAGCTGTACTTTACTATGATGTCCGTAGGATGTCTATCAGTAGCCAATGGCACACATGTTATAAGCAGATGTGACCTCCCACACACACCATGACTGTGACGACAATCCCAATGACAGTAGCAATAGCTTACTAATATACCTGCTATACATACCTGACATCCCCATGCACTATGACTTTGGGACTATAGATGCTGGGGTAGGGCTACACTCCATGTCCAGGACATATGATGGAAATATATGTACATATAATGATCCAGATAACCATATATATATATATATATATATATATATATATATATGATTACACATGTGTAGTACTTCCAATTACCACTGTCATGGCAACCACCTACTATAAATCCCTACTTCATGTGGGCATGTTCCCTTTACATTTCCTGTGTGATGGGCATCCTTCCTGTGTGTGGGAATCAGTGTTACAGACAGCAGGTAGCAATACCTCTTACAGGAGAACTGGCACACTCAGGGCAGCCACATATTTGTAGGAGGTTCAGACAGAGTGTGAGTAGAGTTGTGTTATGCTTTGTATATTCCTGGTGTTACAGGGTTTGTGTGTGTACATACTAGCTTACCTTGGAATGCAGTCTATCTGCATAGCGCACAACTGTGGGCCTATCCTTTTGCTGGCCAGAGGTATGCCTATCATGTGTTGTCTGTCCACCACACAGGTCCTATGTCAGATATTTCACTGGCAGTGTGTGTGTTGAGTGCTATCAGTACATGGCTACATCCATTTCTGTTTCTAACCTCAATTTTCTGACTAAGGGTATGTTGCAGACTATCCTGTAACACCAGCAACTTGCTTAGTATATGGCAACAATTTTCCACATATGAGCCTGTATTCCAGCCTCTGTCCTCCACCTACATAGCAAGTTTTGCACATATGACATGCTGTTGGGGGTTGTTCTGTAGTGGGCTGTGAGTATATCACACTGCCATAGTCGCCATCAGTCCACTGCTGTTGTATCCCCCACACATACGGTGGGGCTGGGGCCATATATGTGTGGGCGTCACCTACACAATACATGTGTGCCCTTATGCACTCCAGAGGCCAGTGTATGTAACAGTGGTTATATGGCCCTGTATTATTGAGTCTGAGGGGGGGGGGGGAGCACCATAAATGACCTAGGCTATTACAAATTTCTGGAGGTATCAGGGGTGAGCTGCCTTAAGGTATCTGGATGTACAGTACCTTATACTTCATCTATATGTACATTACTTACATAAACTGGGTTAATGCAAGCCTACTGCCTCCTGCCATACAGACTGTTCTGTTTGTCAGTGTGCTTGTGATGGTGCCAGTTATGCCTTGTTATGTAACAGTTACAGTCCATTAGGTCACATGACATCTTTACCACCTAGTGATTCTGTACAGAGTGTAGATAGAGGCTGCTGAACTATATACCTGCATTACATACTGTTGATTGTTTGGTATCCTGTGGCCCAGTCTGTCTTCACTATTGTACAATTTGACAGGCTTGGCCTGGACAGCAACAGCTGTGAATCTTTCCAGACTACTGTATTAGTATAACTGTTTCACAGTTGCATTACTCTGTTTATATGGATGTCAGTGTCTGATCTGAATAGCTATATGACATAGCATATAGAACTGTAATAGTACACAATTAAAGTTTTTCCATTTCTGCAGACCTGTGTGTGGTGTTTTTCCTATGACCTCTCTGTGAGTATATGTTGCAGGCAACAATTGTCATTTGTATGAGTGGCCCATACAGTGGCTGTTCCATATTATGTATATATATATATATATATATATATATGTATATATATATATATATATATATATATATATATATATATATGTGTATATATATATATATATATATATATATATATATATATGTGTGTGTGTGTGTGTGTGTGTATCCGTATTTGCATATCTGTGTCTGTGTATCTGTATCCTGGGGATGTTGATGGCTTCCACATTTTACATTTCCTATGGGAGGCAGACTGTACTGCATGATATGTTGCCAATATTAGCCTGACATCATACAGGTGGAATGTAGTACTGTTAACATCTTGTACCCATGTCATGTCAGGTCCGGGTTATCAGATCTCCAACACTTGGTAGTGTATTGCAGGGCGGACATGTTTGGCTGTGGGGGGATGGCTAGTCATACAAGACATATAGTGTGTGGGGCCTCTCAACCCCATTAACAGTGCATGTGGGCATATGTGTTTTTGTTAATCTGTCATTGCTATCTACAGATGTATAGCCATATATACATATATAGATATATATATCTGCTTACATATATATAACTATGTCTGTATATACCTACATAGATATATATCTGCGTACACATATGTTACTTGCTGTGTGTATGTAGACATATAGGTGTAGACACATATATGTGCCGATGTAGGCATTTGCATGTATATATGTTCATATATATTAATATATATGTATATATTTTTAGAAATATATACATATATATATATATATATATATATATATATATATATATATATATACATATATAGATGTGTTGTATCTGTTTAGATATTAATATATTTACACACACATACATCTAGATGTTGGTATACATTATCCGTACTGTTGCATGACTGGACTGGATGATATGTTTCTGAAAACATCAGATTTATTTATATCTGGCAGGGCTTAGTGGGAAATCACTTTGTCTATTGTGTGCAGGGTTCTGAGTTCGAGCCTTCCAGGAGCTGTTTATTTTGTTGCTGGGCAGAACATGGCCTATTGGATACGGAGTGATTAAAGCTTTTTATTGCAGTTGTAAGCGGGTTTGCATAGGTTTGTGTGGAGGTAAGCACTGCCAACTCCCGGTTACAGTTTCTTACACTCAGTTAGCTTCTACATTGTTTAACCAGTGTAGGCATTGCTTACCCCTGTGCAAACAGGCTTAAACTTGCTTACTGCTGCTTAAAAGTGCTTACTCCCACTTACCCCCATGCTAATTTCTTTAAAAGAAAAGAAAAAGGGGTTGATATGAAAGTGGTGAAAAAGGGGCACAAAGAGGGAAAGACAGTAGGGAAAATAGCCAGGGATGTGCAGGAAGGGGTTAGGGAAGGTCCATAGCTGCCCGTTTCTTCTACAGCAACAGCTGTGCATATACACTAAATTTGGAGGTAGATTTGGACACAACCCTCTGGGTGGGGGTGAGGACAACAGTAATAAGTTGTGATGCCAATTAGACCAGATGGACACATGTGCGAAATGGACAGCTATGTATGGGGCGAGAATATTTTGTGGGAACAGAGTGCCTTTTTTTTTCTTTTTCAGGTGAGAGTGGGATGTTGGGGAGGGGTAGTAGGTATATTTGGGGAGGTAGGCTGGGTAGGTTAACAGACAAGACAAACAAGACACATGCAGGGGCAGTATATGACAAATGTGGGGGGTAAACACCTTGGGCGGGGAGTGGTGTTTGGAAGTCACAAGCCCATGAGCCCCCAAATAGACACAGTGGGACTGAGATCCCCACTCATGGGCAGTCACCACTGCACCTTCACAGCCCCAAAGGTGACTGTGCTGGGGGCTGGGTAGTAGGGGCAGGCTCACCTTCTAATTGCACCACACGACCCTCAAGCTGGCATAGCTGTTCTCAAATCTCCTTGTCGAGCTCCCTATGCACCATGTCCAGGACCTGATGGCAGATGACAGTTACCTCTCCACCCCCAATCTCGGGGGGGCCGAGCCCCATCCCCTGCTGTGGTTCCACCCGAAGGTGGTGCAGGGCCAACGGAGGAGGAGGTCCCAGGCTGGGTCCCAGACACGCTGGTGCCCAGTGCCATGGCCAGCTGAGGTGGGACAGGTGGGTCTGCTGGGACCGGCCTTCCCATACGTGCTATGGTGTTGCAGTTATAAGAAAAATATTCGTTAGTAATAGTCAACAGCATTCAGGATTAGTTATAACAGCATGCATAGGTATTCCCATTAACCCAAGACACCAGTTTACATTGGTTGCAAATCAAGCAGAACACAAGCATATATGGGACAACAGTGGCCATTACAACAGCATGCAGGTTTCATTGATGGCAATAGGCCACCAATATGGGAGTATTTTAACATGGCACATACATAGAACCAAATGTGAATATTTATAAACCAATAGGACATATGTCCCAACAAAAGTTTGGAGTGTGTACACATACCCATTGAGGTGTATAATAAGGTTATTGTTGTACATATGAAGGGGCTGAGAGAGAGAGGTCAGTTAACGACTAATATATCTCTGTAGTTTTCACAATTTTCTTAGTCGCTGCAGTGATCTGTCCCTTACATGTATTATTACACTACCCAATGTCCTTACTATGTACAATGGTATGTTTGTAGATTAGTATATGTGTGGACTGTGTCTTATGTATAGTCTACACCTCTTACCTGTTATACCTGTTGTGAAAATCTTTGTTAACACTACCTGACAATTTCTACACATACTCCCAGATTCCATGCTTGTAGACAAGTATATACGTGGCCTGTGTAGCACCTACAATTTGCACCTCTTACCTATTATACCTGTTGAGAAAATCTTTGTTAACACTACGTGACAATTTCTACACATACGCCCAAATTCCATGCTTGTAGACAAGTATATACACGACCTGTGTAGTACCTACAGTCTGCACTTCTTACCTGTTATTGCTGTATAGTAAATCTTTGTTAACACTACCTGACAAGTTCTACACATACTCCCAGATTCCATGTTGCTGTTATACATGGTTTACTGTTGCTTATTCGAACAGAAGAAGATTTTTCATTCAAATAAACGAATGGCAATACCGAAAGTAAAAAAAAAATAACTTACACAATGTCGAACCAAATGCTTGATGCATTTGACTCAACATTGTTGTCGAAACCACCATGTGATAGCCATATAGGAGCTGATGTAAATCAAACTCCTATACAGCTATCATATTTTTGCATGGGGGAAGCCCCCCTGTGCCCCCCACACCCCCTACTTATATATTCTAACTCCGAGATTGCACTACAGTGGGGTTGTAGATGAATTTCCACTCCCCACTGTACTGCGATCTCCGTGCAGATAGTCAATTACCACTTATGCGACTACAGTTGTGCATTCGCTTAAGTGGAGTCGACTATCTGGTGCAAAACTGCTTGTGAGTTCAACATTCTGTTTTTCAGCACATTGCAGCCTATAGAATGTCATTCACACAAACAATAGAAAACCATTATACACATACCTAACAATCTGTTATTGCACACACTCTGGTCAAGGTGTGACAGGATGCAGGTGTTAATGTGACCTATATTGAGAACTGCTGTCATACACTTTGGGTGAGATGCTACAATGACAGATTTGTTTCCATATACATTCTCTTTTTATATTCAGGTCTGACTATCCATTATGTCAGTATAAGCTGCCTACATTTCTTGGATAATCACACTGACTTGTCAGGGGAACAGGTTTCCAGGCAGCAGATTTGGGCCATTTATCTGGACATGCTGGACAGATCAAACAATTGAGGGGTATGACTATGCATACAGCTTGAACATTCTGCCACAGTCTGTACAGTTGATGGTTATGATTATGCTTACAGTGTACTATCTGAACATTCTAGCAAAGTCTTTACAGTTGAGTCTAATTATGCATACAGCTTTCTATCTGAACATTCTCGCAAACGTTGTACAGTTGTGGGGTATGATTATGCCTACAACGTACTACCACTCCCAGGATTCAACCCCCTGCTGTGTGTGGTAAAAAGATTACAGATGACATCACAGTACACTGTGCTATCAGGGAAATGGTGTAAAGCATTCCACTGGTTTCTGTCTAAGTCTCCCTCAGTTGTTCTATATGACTGACCTCTTGGAACTACCAACATTGTTATACTGACCTTCCTACACATTTTACCTGCATTCAATAGTATGGGTAACACTGATTAATACAACAGTACTATTTATAGAATGCAACACTACAACAACCTATGTAAGCAGGATGCACACAAGCACTCCAGGGGTTATACTTTTATTAACAAAATATTATACCTTTATTTCCATGCAACCTATATGACAGTCTTCCTGCCATATTGTCTGGTTTATTCAGTACATCCCATACACAATACATTTTTATACTGGTACAACACTTTCCAGAACTGTTATATTTTTTGTTATGACAGTACATGCAGGAATATTACTAACCTGCCTCACAACGCAGCCTTTGCAGCCTAGCAGCATGGGCTTGCTGGTTTGCAGCCTGCTCATTTGCAGCTATCAGAGAAATACAGTGATATTTAGCCATTACCTACCAATAGTATGCACAAGCTAGACAATCATTATCTATGTAGTAGAATGGGTACTTACTCAGTGCAGGGGCATCGGCCATCTGCCTTGATTCTTGGATCCACTGGTCCAAGAGATCACCCTTCCTCCGCTTCAGATCAGCATGGTGATGCCTGACCTGCTCACCAGTCCAGCGGATACCAGTGGCACTGGTGAGGTCATGGGAGAGACTGTCCCAGTCCTCCATTTTATACTGAGAGCCCTGGTACTGACTCTGCAGTAGTCTCTCCTCATGGTGTTTTACCAGGTGCCATACTATGAATCTGGACTCCTGGGTGCCCCAGCACTGTGCTCTAAATTGAGTGCCTTCCCCAACTCCAGCCATTCTGCCTACAGTAGGGAGCTGCAATCAGTTATGGGAATAATTGGTGCCTGTGAGATTTAAATATACCTGATTTCCCACACTTTCCTGTGATTGGATGGTCTTGAAAAGGATAAGTTATGGGAACACCTGCTTACCTAATGTTGGCATTGCTTAAAGGGCATACCACTGGGCAGACTGAGTTGGCTGGCCTACGCATTGCTTACCCTAACTAAGCTCAGTAGTGCAATGCTTAGTGTTGCTTAATATTTCATTTGCATTATATTTTCCTTTTGGCATTGATGTATTATTTGTTACATGTTATATATGTGTCTGGTATCTGTGATTCATGTGTACATACACTGTATGGCGTCCTGGGGACTTCCACACTTTATTACTCACATCTGGCCTTACTGCAGTACTCTAGTTCACATATTTATGTTATGTAGCAAGTTATACAACATCACACTGTACATAGATTCCTTTCACATGTTCAGTTTGATTTTCCTATGATGAGGATTTGTTTGTTGAAATCTCAATTGCATGTACTGCTATGATGGCTTAGTGGTTAACTACTGTGACTGTAGTGTATAGGGTCTTGGGTTCAAGACTTGCAGAGGCTGTTTATTTTGTTGCTGGACAGAACACGGGCCATTGGATACAGAGTGTTTAAGGCACTTTAAAGCAGTTGTAAGCAGGTTTGTGTGGGTTTGCATGGAGCTAAGCAGTACTTACTTCCGGTTACAGTTTCTTACACTCATTTAGATTCTACTTTGCTTAATCTGTGTAGTCAATGCTTACCCCTATGTAAATGCACTTAAACATGCTTCCTAGTGCTTACGTATGCTTACTACTGCTTATTTGTGCTTAAACCTGCTTACTAGTGCCTTATTCATTATGACACTGACACTTCACATGTGCAGTTCCTGCAGTAATCCAGTTCAGGGTTTTGCAACAAAAATATTGGTTATAATATGCTTTGCTATGTAAAATGGACTGTGCTGCAGTGGGACTCGAATGAGGCATGCCTGCTTGTTAGGCCCATGCTTGGCCCACTACACTATTGCTGTGCTGCTTCATTGGTATATATCTTCCTTGTTATCCTCTTCAGCCTTTTCAGTGGCTTTAACCATAGCTAAGCAAAGGGCACACCCATGCACCTACAGTTAGCTTTAATTGGATGTTTAAAAGGAAACAAATGGGCTTCTACATTTTATTTTTATGTATTGTTGCTGTTGTACACATAGGGGACTGTTGGTTAAGATATGTGAACACCTATAACCAGTCTTGCTTATTCCTTACCCCTTTCTCCTGTTCTACATTGCAGGGGCATGTTTATTCTGAGGGCTCTGTTTTCAGACATGCCCCCTGCACACGTACACACTCTGTGTAAGCCTAGGAGCTAAGGCAGTGTGCCTTGTTGTTATGCATGGGGTGCTGCTGTCTTGCTCCTAAACAGCTGCTTCCATGCAGGACTAAGCTAATCCTGTATGCAAGATTAGTGACTAGTGAATTAGTGAATCCGGAGGAGTATATAAGCTTTGGTGCTCTCTCAGAATAAAACTTGAAAAGATGGGCTATGAAAAGACTACCTTCTCATGGAGTTCTTCACATAACCCCTACATCACTCTCAGGGCTACGCAAACATGTATTAATAACATTATGTGCCTTGATCAAATATTTCATAGCTAAAAACTGGCTTAATAAAACAAAAATTTCCTTGGAAAATTTTATAGATATGGGTATAAAATACATATCTGCACATAAACTACTAATTAAAAATAATGCAAAAAGAGCATACTTCAAAATGTATTGGAGCAACTTACTTGACTCCATTCTATCAAAATAATTAAAATTCTGTCCACTTATAAATCTAACTTTACAAAGACCATAGCTAGTTTTTCACACCTAAACTGATCTAATATAAAACAAATAAATACAAAACACCAGAAAAGACCAAAACCTACTCATAGTGGAATCCATGCTGTAAATAGTGTAGATAGCTTGTTGCACTCTTACTTATTTATTGGTATATAGTCCTCCCTCCACTCAGTCCTACAATTAACTGCTTCACTCTTTCTTGCTCAGAAATTCTATCTCATTTTATAACAGTACATGTAAGAAGATTGGGGAACTAAGGTTATTAAGTTACTGTTATTGTAGATAGTTTTTATGATTTTTAATTTGCAGTTACTTTAGTCATAATGTTTGTTTAAGTTATCCGATCTCTTTCTTATGTAATTTACATCTATCTTTGTTTTTGTTTTATATAAAACTAAATAATAAATAAAAATGAAATTGGGAAAAAAAGAAATATATGAAAAGTGTCCCTGATTATTTCTGGATTTGTCCCTCTTTGGTTGACATGGGAAGATGTAAAGGTGTGTGTGTGTGTGTGTGTGTGTGTGTGTGTGTGTGTGTGTGTGTGTGTGTGTGTGTGTGTGTGTGTGTGTGTGCAAAAGAGGTAGGTAGGTACTGCATACCTCTCAACTGTCCATATTTTTGCCCCATATTTTGGTCTGTTCCTCATAAAAAGGACTGAAGTTTCAGATGTAATATCCTGGCAATGATTTATCAGTATTTTTCAACCAGTGTACCCAATTTCTGTGATCACACTATGTATGTATATCTTTCTCAATTGGTGAGATTACTATGCTAGCATGCAGTGCTCAAACAGTGATTGTTTTAATTGGTTCCTTTCCTTATAAATAATAATTTTTATTTCTGCCTTGCCGGTCCCTAAAATAATTCTTCTATTTTCACCAGTCCCCAAGTGTCAAAAGGTTGAAAACCACTGAGTTAGACCACAAGTAAAGTGATGTAGCACTCTGATTTTGCTAACAAAAATCTTTTCTTTTAACTATTAAAGTGCAGCAAACAGATGCTATAGTTTAGACCACACAAAGAGTGCAACAGCACTCAGGTTTGACTGTAAATGCAATGTCAGCTTTTAAAAAACAGTATGCATTTAGAGTGATTGGGATGAGCTGATCGAGCTTCCCCACCCCTTTCATACTACCCTAGCTACAGACTGTCCAACACCATTTGTCCACCCTCTCTATTTGTTCATCCTTTGTCACCCTATGTGCAAAACCATCTATTAACCCTGTTTTTTTATATTTTTTATGTTGATTGCTTGACTCGGCAAACAGTCATGTACTCTTGTTCAATATTTAGTTTTCTCTTACATACTTTACCTCTCCTGCCCTCTTTCTTAATATGGAGAAAAGGGTCCTACTCTCCCAAAAAGTTATACTACCTTTCTACTTCCACCATGGACTCTCCTATGTCATGTATATATGTATTCCTCTGCTTGCTGTTATTCCCTTTTCTGCTTTGAGTGACACCCCATTTATACCCCGTTTTTATGCAATCTGTGGCTGTATTCAGATACAGTCCTTGAAAGTCACATATTGTGGTATGTTAAGAGGCTTCATGCTGCCACATGCTAATATACTAAATTACATTACAGCATTCAGAATGCTTTGGCAACCCTTGATCCTTACATGGTTCTACTAGAAAATGCCGACTTCCTGAAATCCGATGAGACAAAAGGATGAAAAAAATTGACTGAAATACAGAAGAAGTGAAAAAAGAATTTAATTTTTTTGGGGGGGTGCCATTTGCATCCCTCAGTGTGGAGGGGAACAATCCCCACACCCCTCAAACACACACACACACACACACACACACACACACACACACATATATATATATATATATATATATATATATATATATATATATATATATATATGTGTGTGTGTGTGTGTGTGTATACACCAACTTCACAATATATACCAGCTTCACAGTCGCACCTGTTCAGGAGATCTCCCACAAAACATGAATCATTGTTGGTACATACTTAAAAATCAGATTGGCAATGATTCCCTGTGGGAAACAGTGTTCTCTGCTATGCTGATCAGCTTTTTTTTTCACAGTGTTCCACTGATACTAGAGCAAATTCACCTCAAGCAACTGTAGGGAAGACCCTTAACATTTATATAACTTTATACCATGAGACCTCAGTCCTAGGCTTGTAACTGAAAACAAACTGCTTTATATGTTCTTGAGGTTCTACTCTGTTGCTTTCCATGAGAACTGCATGCAGTGACACTTTATCCATTGTACCACTACTTATTATCATGTCTGACTCGAGCAGTGAAAATGAACAGAAGCACTACTGACTACACAGGCATTTGAAATACGTGCTTCTTGTGCTGCACAATACCATTTTCTTATACATGGTCTGCACACATTTGTAATGAATTTATATGAATTCCACCCAAGACTCTTTAAAAGCTACTCATATAAAACATGTTTCCTTCTGTGTCATTATTGCACATTATAAGGAGAGTCCCTAAAACAGAATGTTCAGAATTGCGAATTCAGATGAAAAAGATGTGTTCTGATACACATTTGTAAAATTTGCTTTTACTTGAATATAACTGCATTTATTTGTTGATTTATTGTCTGACTGATTGACTGTGCTGCATTTGTATGTTGAAATCTACTACAGACTACAAAAAACACCAACTACAGACTGTCACATTGTATATCCTAACAACTGAATCATTAGAATTCCAAATCACATGACATGGAATTAGGAAGTAACTGGACAGCTGCTCAGCCTACAGTAAATGCCAATGCAAGTTTAATATACTTGATAAGCATAGTTCCACTTATGTAACTAAAGTAAAAACTATTAATTGTGTAATAAGAAAGCCAAACTATACATAATTAGAGCAAAATTGCAGCTAAAAGAAATGACAACAAAAATCTTGGCACATGATCTTTCAGACTTCACATCCTTCAGAAAATGTACCCTAATACCAAGTCTGTTATTCTATCAGCTTTCTAAGTTTGTAAAAGCAATATTTAAAATCTATCTGTGCCTGATCTTTGGCCTTTGACCCCCCTCCCCCCATGATTTTGTACTTTGTCCAAATTTCACATGCTAAGAGGCTGATAGGTATGGTTTTAATCAAAAGGTTCATAATTACTTTTTTGTAAATATGAAAATGTATTCTTACGCCTGCCCAAGAAAAAATAAATGTAGTGAATAGAAATTAGGAATACAGTTATTTAAAGGTAAAAGTAAATAATTTCTGCATTTGCAAAACAAAGTTCAGAATCTAAGTTTACAATCCACATAACAACTTAGATTGGAAGAAGATGCTTTAAATGATACCACATAATTTCTGCTTAAATACATTTTTGCATGCTTTCATAGAATTCAGTAATCCATGGCTAATGGACATAGACAAGAAAACAATGCACCTCATTTGTGATGCAGACAGAAGCCCATTAGGAATATACTTAGAGCAGCTACATTGTTTTAATAGATGCTGAGCACAGGGGAAAAGTCACCATCATCAAAGGACAGAACACCTGTAATCTGTGTCTGATTTGCAGTTACATATTAGTGTGCAATGGGTCTATATTACAAGACTGACAGGTAAAAACATAGAACACCCTTACCTTGACTCTGCTTAACCGAAAGCAGGAAATGTCGAACAGTCAGAACAGCAATTTTTTTCCCAGGGAAAAAAAATCGCTGGGACATTGTCGGGAGTTTGCCATTTCCTCCACTATAGTGCGATCTCAGAGTAGGTGTAAACATTTCCTGCTTTCAGTTATGCAGCATCGAGGTAAGGGTGTTCGGTGTTTCTCTCTGTCGATGCAGTGGTATAGACCTATGTGCAACATCTAACAGAATACAAATACTCTGAATCAATAAAACACTAAATGTTTTAGACTGTAGAACAAGACATTAGAGTATGTTCCTTTCTTTCTGTATTTGCCTTCCTCATTTTTATTATGCTACTTATATAAAACACGTTTACTTTTGAGTCATCATACACTTTCCAGATAACAGGCCATGTCTTAAAGAAATGTGTGATTATTTTAATGCAGCGTACTACCAATAGACTTGTATAGCATTATGTCAGTAAGTAGGACACATGCACAGTACGTTAAAAGAAGAAAAAGCATGTGGAAATATTACATTAAATGCTACAAAGTCATGCTTTAGTTTTGGAAATGTTGTTAACCCAGATGTCGTATAACTACAGAACAAATAAAATGGAGAAAGAGTTCATATGGGCTTCATCCACCACACTGCTATCATTGTCTTTCATACGTGAAATGAGCTGTGCCTTAGTTTAAAAGCCCGAGTTATAAATTTCAAATAACATGCATATATGAGGGAAAATAATTAACCGACATTCAGAATAAAATAAACAGATCATGTGACCAATGGGCTTACCTAGTTGTAACATTTTTTATTCCATTCATTAAGTCTGCATATCATGTAAATATAAAAAGCTGAATTCTAAATTTAAACATTATTTAACAGACAAGCTTTGTAGTTTACAACTTTTTCTTATCTTCTATCACTATTTTAAGCTTACAGTTTATAGAAAAGTATCACATACTCTATACACTTACATGCTGCAGCATTCTTGATGTTGAATTAGCAACACAGCCATTGTGATGACTGCCTCTCAACAGAGTAAAACCATACTTATTATAATGCTTGCATCCTTGTTGTAATACACTTGTATAAATTCAAATACATGACTTAAAAAGTTAAAACTCACCTAAATGCAGAAAGGAGAAAATCTTATCCATCTTACTCAACTAAACAAGTAAGAAAAAGTTCAGATAAATATCTTTCACATTTCCTGTTTTGGATGATGGCATTAAAGAAACTGTCTTAAAGCCGGAAAACTGAAAGCTAAATTGGTACTGATAGCTTCCCAGTCAGTTACAGAACAAACCAATACTTGGGTTAACCCTTTCATCAGGATATGTGCTAATCAATATGCGAAACTGACTGAATACAATACAAGAATTATAGCTGTTCATTTATTTAGAATCAGGAGCTCTGAATATCTCTTAAAGTTTTAACCTGTCTCCAACTGTTGTGAACATAACTGGCATTCTTGTTAAACTGTGTTTGCATAAATGTAAATGTATTAACCTCATAGGAAAGTATTTCATCCATCCAGAAAGAAAAGAAGCATTTGTATTCATACTTTACTTTTAACATCAGCGTGGGAAAGATGTATGGTTTTAGAGTATCACATTCCACATCTCTTTAGTAGGAGATAATTTGCATACATCTTAACTGCACATTTTATTGACATGTATTAAACCCTGAATCTGTCATTCCAGCTCTTCTTCACAATTGTCCTTTTATTTTAAATTCCTAGCAAGCGTTTTACCTTACTCCGCCTACTGATATCACTTACCTCCTCTCCCCTCTTCCCAGCCTTTCCATTCCCGTTCCCACTTTCCTTCTTCTTTACTAATCTTATCCCTCTCCTATCTTTTATTGTCCTTTAACTTTTATTTTTCCCCATTTACCCCACTTTCTTTTGTTTATCCTTTACCTATTACCCTTCTTCCTTCCCTACCCCCATGTCGTTATTAATTCATACCTATATTCCTTTCTCATTGATTTATATTCACATTCTTCTATTGCCTGATCTAAATAATGCCTGTAATTTTATACCTTTTTCTTCTGCATATAACTGTTTAATTTTGAAATCACTACATTATGCTGTGTACTAGTTTTAAGTTTTATTGTGCTTGTTTACTATTATTATATCTAAGCTTCCTTCTAATACTTTGTTTATTCAGTCATATATCATTCTATGCACTTTTGTAAACTTTTTTTGCAACTCTATGTATTTTCTAAACTTTTTCTAATTCTGTGTATTTTTGTGTTACATTGGAGCTTTTTTCCCCGGGTATCCACTGAAAATGGGTTAGTCCAGCCCAGGGGACTTTCCCAGCAAATAAATACCTATAAATAAATAAATAAAAATAAATACTGTATTATCACTTGTAAACCAGTGGAAAACACTAATTTAACTGGATAATTTTCAGGTTCAGCCCAAACAAGTACACTGAATACACAAAGCCCATTTAACAAGGTGGCATTCCTCTTTGAAGGAATGTTTGCAGTTGGTTACATGATTTATGTTAAG